>NW_020860556.1:0-1227 GCF_000972845.2 Larimichthys crocea | reverse complement strand
AGAAATCATTTAATTGGATATCCTATTTTGGGTAAAAAAGAAAAAAGAAAAAAACGTGTCCATTAAAGTTTTCTAAACTGGAAATTAGCAGCTCAGTTGGTGGAAGCCTCTGTTACATGCTCAATAGGGGCTGGAGCCGTAAAGCATACACAGTATGCAGTCCTACTCCTCCTACTCCCTCCTCCCTCCCTGCTAGGTAGGCGGAGGTGGTTGTGATCAGCAACTAGATGATATTAAAATCTACACACAGGAGGGTTAACTCAACAACACAGTATACTTTCATCTGTCATCTATTGGCCCTAAATTCCAAAACAAAGGGGAAAAAACGTGGCAATGTGTTAGACTGAAGTAAGTCTAAAGATGTAACACAGAACTGATTGACAATTTATACCATATGCTATAAATAAAAGATAAAACCAGGTGGGGTTATTTTGACCTCAGAGGACAAAAGGTGTATGGCAATTGCGAGGACATTACGAGGGTATGTGACCACATTCTCTCATATTAACATGTCTGGATCATGGCAATTACTTTGCTCTTTTCTTCTAAATGTATCTTTGAGGTTCTGGTTAACATTGTTTTCTGTTTGTTTGCAGCAGTGGTTTTGTTTCGTCCCCCCCTTGAAAGATCCATATTTTTTTTATGATATTGTTTTTGTCCCACAACCTCTACAATGGAGCCAATGAGGATTTTGCTCCTTGCACCAGCACAACACTGTTAACTATATATTTTTGTGTGTAATTGTAATGACGCCAATATTTCATCAGACTGCTGCACTCTTTAGCCTCCAGTCAGCACATTATTGACTGTAATTGTAGGTTGATTTTGTTGGTTGTTTTTGCCAGTTGTCTCAAGCAAAAGATTTCTTCACTCCTGAACTTGTCGTGACTACTCCCACTATAACTCACGTTTTCCAAAACATGTCCTGCACGTGAATTTCTTTCTCTGTACTTTCTCTGTTTCTCATTATGGATACTACATTAATGCACAACAACATGTCTATATTATGCATTTCAAAGTTAGTTGAACTGAACTCAGATTTAAAAAAGTGCTCTTTTTGGCTCTTACTTAGTTATAAATATTTGCCAAACTACATCCTTTCTGAAAACAGCCCAAACAATTGTACAATTGTAAGATGAGATTTTTATTATTTCTCATAACCTTTGAAGACATTTCATCTAAATACATGGAAGAATGTAAGATTAGATTAATTTTTGTGGAGATTTA
>NW_020860555.1:0-1351 GCF_000972845.2 Larimichthys crocea | reverse complement strand
GTTTTGGGGAAAGGATTCGAGGCTTGGCCTTGATGATCATTCTCTTGGTGAAAATGATAAAGAGGAGACTTATGGTCTGTAAATGGATGGTGTCTATGTTTTCTGTTACCTCTGTGTTCCATTTTAGGTTAACTTTATGTGATGATTCTGGATTTACTGGTTGTTTAGTATTCTAAGAGATGTGATTTTAATCATTTAGAAATGACCATTTTATAAATCAGTTTTAAAATCTATTTTCAATGATGGTTTTCATAATAATGTAATACATGCTTAAAAGTTCAAAGTTACAATTTTGTTATGATGATATGAAACTGATGGATATCGACTCCATCTTCTACGAAGATGGATTCCACGCCGCCATGCATCGTATGTGCTAGTAACCTCTCCATGGTGGTGACCCTCAACTGTACATGGGTCGAAGATTTTGCAATATCCTGATTTCAATTATGACTGTTGTGATTGATTTCAAAGAGAGAAGAAATTTGCTCTAAAAATGTTAAATCAATTGTTTCATGGAACCCCTTCTAATTGCTAGGGTTTTATCTACTAGGTGAAATAATAAGTCTGATCTTTCTCCTCTCCCAGTGGCATATTTGCCACTTTGATCTGTGACCTCCCTGATGACCTTCTTTAACACCTTGGTGTTGTAGGGGATCTTCGCTATCTTAAAGGCCCCTGTTGACCTGAAAGTGGAACTCACATCATGGGAATGGGATGATGGGGTACATAAGAGGGATTCTTAAAGTTTCTCACTGATTGTATAAATTAATCTAAGCCGACTGCTTTGTTTGGAGAGATGATTTCTATTGATGTCCTTTTGAATAATTCTGTGTGATTACAAATGTTTTATAATGTTTGTGTCAATCCCATTGTGACTGTACTCCCTGGTGGGCTCTAAATTTGGTAATTATTATTATTCGGTAGTTAGTATTGATCTTATGATCAATAAGAGGGGATTGTTATGGAATGTTCTCTCCTTAGGTTACACAAGGTCACATGTGGGCCTTGTGGGCCTTGGCAGTAATAATTGTTTGTCTTTGACTAGGTGCCACCATATCTCAACACTGTGGTGGCCAGGGTCGAAGAGGCCTGTTGCTGCCTTCCTAGTCATAATAGATAGCTTGTTGTTGCTGTTCCAATCTGCCTAAACAGACATCTGTGTCTCCAGACTGGATAATGCTGACAATAACACCTCCAAGAGTAAAGACATTCTCTTTGGCTAATTCTGTTTAAAGTATATGCACCATCACAAGTTCGTCAGAATGTGAGGCCGACTCAAGCACTTCAGATGTACTTTGAGAGTGTCTCTAGTTCTCCTTGATCAAGCGTCAAATCAAATCAAATCAAATCA
>NW_020860554.1:0-901 GCF_000972845.2 Larimichthys crocea | reverse complement strand
TTTAACATTTGGGCTTATAAACAATACTTAATGTATATGGAACACTATGTGTTTGGTATCTATAGATTCAGGAGAACCTAGGCTATCATAAGCAGTCATGTAATGTGCTTATAAGGGAAGCATGAGTGAATAATCTACAATACACGAAAGAATTTCAAAAACGAAAAGGAAACGAATAGATTTGTCATTTTTTACTCAAAATCACACCTCAAACAGTACTAGTGAAGAGTTTTTGAATGAAAATATTATTTTTCCATCCCTTTGCCTGACAAACATGTGCAGTTTTTCCACCAAAATGCAACGAAGAACAATAAAATAATGCCCTTTCATTAAAAAAAAGGTCCCATGTGTTTTTGCCTTGGCATGCCACTTAGCAAAGCAAAGACCCTCCAGAAAGTTGAGGGGAAGCTGTCATTCAATAGAAATACGCTGAACAAAAATATAAACTTTTGTTTTTGCTCCCATTTTTCATTAGCTTAACTCAGAGATCTAAAACATTTTCTATATACACAAAATAACCATTTCTCTCAAATATTGTTCACAAATCTGTGTAAATCTGTGATAGTGAGCACTTCTCTTTTGCCGAGATAATCCGTCCCACCTCACAGGTGTGGCATACCAAGATGCTGATTAGACAGCATGACTATTGCACAGGTGTGCCTTACCCCTAAAATACACTGCATGCGGAACGGCTCCGCTCCGGAACGACAGCGTACTCCGCCGTCCGCCAACTCACACATGATCCGTTTGTGATGCGCACAGGTGCGTCTCCGCCGGCCACCGAGCGTCACGAGAACACACAAGATCACGCAAATTCACGCATAATCGCGCTATATTGCCAGCTGTAGTCTCTTTGACTTCTGTAATGGCATTCCATGCTGCATATTTTTTCTGGTGTCCT
>NW_020860553.1:0-522 GCF_000972845.2 Larimichthys crocea | reverse complement strand
GGATTATCTCTGCCAAGGAGAAGTGCTCACTATCACAGATTTACAAGGATTTGTGAACAATATTTGAGAGAAATTGTTATTTTGTGTATAGAGAAAATGTTTTAGTTCTTTGAGTTCAGCTAATGAAAAATGGGAGCAAAAACAAAAGTGTTGCATTTATATTTTTGTTCAGTGCAGATAACAGAAATACAAACAATGAAATGTTTCATAGCAAATCAAATGGTTTTATTGCTTTAATATTGTACCATAGCAAGCAAAAATACAATCCATTAGTGCCACAAACACGTGTATGAACCTCCCTTTTACCCAAATGTAACAAACACTGACTGTAAAGGCACATTACTCAATAGAAAGGTACAATGAACCGAATATATTAAAACAAATAAACATCAACAGAGAAGAAAATGGAAAGCACAACTCTTTTTAAGCAACCCACGTAGAAAAAGACCAAAAGTTGGAGATTGGACCAGATACTTTATGTAAATCATGGACTTTAAAGAACAAAAAGTCAGTGGTGTACAT
>NW_020860552.1:247-505 GCF_000972845.2 Larimichthys crocea | reverse complement strand
GCTCGCGCTGACTTTCCCAGTTTTATCAAAGTTTTTGCCATAAAGTCGGCAATAAGGGCGCACTTGAAAATATTGGAGCAGCTGACGTGACCACAGTTGTTTTTCTTCGGAACCAAGTCGTCCGTCTCCATCTTCAATTAACTCGCTCGGGCTCTTCACTTCTCTCCTCACTTGATACAGAAAGTACGCATGCGCGCAGGGGATTTTTCTGGGTGGGCGGGGCAGTGTGCTGCGTGCTGTGAGCAGCACCAGGAGTGA
>NW_020860552.1:0-227 GCF_000972845.2 Larimichthys crocea | reverse complement strand
GAGAATTAAATGCAGACGGCTTAAAACATTTACGTGACAAGTACTCGATGGTCGCGATATAGTCATTTCATACATCTCACGTAGAACAAGCCGCGATATATCGAGTATATTCGATATATCGCCCACCCCTAGGGTGAACAATATAACAGTCATCACATCTGTCAATTGGACACTCAAACATAACAGGGTTAACAGTTTTGTTAGACACCTGTAATGATAAAATTCAA
>NW_020860551.1:0-558 GCF_000972845.2 Larimichthys crocea | reverse complement strand
TAAGACAGGTATATTCAGAACTATCTTTTCATGTACGTATAATCACCTAAAAATAAGAAACCTTTTGTGTGTTTGAAAAATTAGCCCTTTATATTATTATACAGTGGGAGCAGGGTCCTCTACTATAGAGGCTGCCATGTTGAAACACCATGTTTCTACAGTAGCCCGGAAGAGTAGTGGTGGGCGGATCGATCCAAATATCGATATTATCGATACCAAGTCGGTATCGGATCGATACTAGCCTGGTGAGATCGATTCTTTTTCTTCACTCCTGTTTGCAATGCTGGGGTTTCGGCAAAGAGGAAACAGCCAGGTCGCCGGACTCGCCGCTCCTGTGTCAACGCAGAGCCGCTCCTGTAAAAAAATCCACCTTATTTATTGAAAAGTATCGGTATCTGCGATACTGGCCCATAATTACTTGGTATCGGATCAATACCAAAATATGCACTATCACACACCACTACAGAAGAGACAAACTAAATACTGACTCTAAACATGGACTTTCAAAAGTGGTTTCTCCTTTACGCTTTTATTGGGTGCAACCAAATTCTACACACT
>NW_020860550.1:0-503 GCF_000972845.2 Larimichthys crocea | reverse complement strand
GGTCGGGATGCTGCGCTGGTGAAGCATGAAGCTGGGCCCCCTCTCCGAGCATTGATATACTGCAGCGCGAGCCTGGCAGCTGTGAGCCCCTCCACTGGCTCATGCTCCTTCATGCTTTACTTCCGGCGGCAGTACTCGCAGTAGCTGCTCCAAGATGATGGTCTCACCGATCTGCTCCTTGGTGTGCTGCTCTGGCCATGTCCAGCGCCGGTAGAGGCCCTTCAGGCGGTGATACGTCTCAGTCGGGTTCTCGCCAGGTGGTATCGTCATGGACCTGAACTGCTGCCGGTAGGTTTCTGGGGAGATGTCGAATTTGGCCAGAAGCACCATCTTCAGGTCTGGATACCAGTGGGCCCTCTCCTCGTCCATCGCTGTGTAGGCCTCCAGTGCCTTCCCTGCCAACAATGGGACTAGGCGGCATGCCCACTCATTCTCTGGCCAGTGCCATGTTTTTGCCATACGCTCAAAGCGTAGTAAATAGTTCTCAATGTCCTCCCCCGTTT
>NW_020860549.1:0-717 GCF_000972845.2 Larimichthys crocea | reverse complement strand
CAAACAGCTCACACACACACACACACGCACACACACACACACACACACCACCACAGTGGTACCAAACATGGACCGTGCACCATCAACATGCAATAACCTTATTACAAAAATATCAATTTGGTTCAACGGCAACAAGTTGTCTTGCCCAGTCTTCTTACAAGCACAAACATGACGACTGAATCGCAAACAAGACGAAGCAGAGACAAACCAGACGACATCACACGCCTACTGAACAAGACGTGACCGAACAGAGGCATTGCAGAAGAAATTTTAAAACCGTATGACAAAGATAAAAGGTTTACACAAAAATCTAGGCCAACCTCTGACACATGATGTAAAAAAACAGGATTTGCACTAAATGAAAAAGTGAAAAACCGCACATACTGGTTACTCCTCAAGTTAACAATAAACTTTTACTAAGTTAAATTAGTTTCAGGCTGTGGGCCAAGCAAACACACAGGGACATTTTCTTTAACACAGACCAACCATGTAATACATCATTCACTCCATATCACACCACCATTGTTAACAATCACAACAATCACTCATATTACAGTTGTACTATAATATATAGTTCCTCTTTTAACATAAACATGTTAAAAATGACTATTTGAGGTATTTGAGGAGCAGTGTCAGTAATTATGTATGGGGGCGACAGGGCCAGAGTCAGGCACACTCAAAATTTCTTTAGAAATTTTTTCTAGTTAATTAAATCAA
>NW_020860548.1:0-806 GCF_000972845.2 Larimichthys crocea | reverse complement strand
TTCTTCTCCTTACTTACTCTCTCCAGTGCTAGCTGGGACTGTACCATTGCTAGCAGGACTACCTCCAATGCTAGATGGGCTAATACCACTGGTAGCAGGGCCTCTACCTCTACTAACCAGGTTAGGACCACTGCTAAATGGTCTACCTCCAGTGCTAGCTTGGCCCCCACCTCTGCTAACTGGACCTTCACCTATGCTGGCTGGGCTAACATCACAACCTGCTGGTCCATCTCCCTGGTTAACTTCACTGCCTACTAGGCAAACATCACTGCTAGCTGGCCTAGCACCTCTCACAGTCAGGCCCTCACTTCCACTGGCAGTGCCTACATCACTGCTAGTTGGTCAACCTACTATGCTAACAGGGCTAACACTACAGCAGGGCCTCCATCACCGTTGTTTGGACCAACACCAGGACTATCAACACAACTAGCTGGACCTACACTACAGCCACCATCACCATCTCCATCATTGACTTCTTGGTCACCACCATCTCTAATTGAGCCGTCTTCAACACCAGCCGGATCTCAACCGATCACATTGGAACAGACTTTGGAGTCAAACCCCAAAGTAAATATCGGTCAGTCTAAATCACTCAGAAACAGCTTTTTGAAGAAATTTCGATCTGTAAAAATGTTTCAGACTCTTAATCAAGCAAAGATAATCTGGGATCCACAAAGCAAAAAAAGGGGTTACTAGGCGGGCACTTAAACATAAAGAGTATGATCTCTAAAAGAGAACAACTTGAGCATCTATTAATTAACTCAAATATTGACTTCTTAGGTTTATCAGAAACTTGGTTGTATTCC
>NW_020860547.1:0-1025 GCF_000972845.2 Larimichthys crocea | reverse complement strand
TTATGGTAGACTTGGAGAATGATATATCTACCTCCTTACTGAGAACCTTCACAGAATTCTACCTCCTGAGAGTGTTCTTCACTTGGCTTGATGTTGTAAGGGGTTTTTCTTTACCATGGAAAGCATCCTACAATCATCCATCCATGTTGCATACCTCACGTGTGTGGTTGAATGAAACAGCTTTTGAGTCAACTGTCCAATTACTTTTGGTCTCTTGAAAAAGAGGCAGCTACATATTAAAGAGCTGTAATTCCTAAACCTTTCGTCTAATATGTCTAATATGTCCGATATGAATACCCTTAAATTAAAGCTGAGAGACTTCACTTTAACCCCATATTCATTATTTAACTAAAACTTGAATATATTTTGGTAAACAACCAAAATAACAAAACATGTCTCACTATCCAAATATAGATGGGCAGGGTGATGGGGCAGCCTTTGAAGTCAACAATTATCTCAACTGTCTTAGCCCATATTCATTATTTAACTAAAACTCGTTTACCAAAATGTATTTTGGTAAACGAGTTTTAGTTAAATAATGAAATGTATTTTGGTAAACAACAAAAATAACAAAACCTAAAATGGACCTAACTGTATTTAGATGTCCACCTGGTTTTACAATAATCATTTTACTTTTGGACGCCCTCTTTAGGAATACATTCAATAACTGGACAAAGAGAACTGGATTTATTGGCCTCATTTAAAGAATAATAACATTTTTACTAGCACTCCATTCTTTGGTCCATCATAGAGGGGGAAAGCATCGGAATCTTTTATTGCCCTCAACCACATGTCAAAAAGATGCATACAATCTTTAGAATACTTTACACGTATCAGTCAACACATTTTCATCCCAGGTCATCAATGTATATGCTGCTGTATCATGCCCCCTCAGTGTCTCATACAGATTTGCAAGGTGCCCTTTAGCATTGGTTGTTATTAAATTGCTCCTAAAGGCTGTGCAATCGGTGTTTGAATGTGTATGAATAGTTAGCTCCTAAAAACTGATGAGCAGTTGGCACTTT
>NW_020860546.1:0-735 GCF_000972845.2 Larimichthys crocea | reverse complement strand
TAGTCTGGTGCTGGCAAGGATCCTTCTCTTACGCTCTTGGTCTTGATTCGTGCTGGTCACGATCACCAGTTCTTGTATGCTGCCCCACATACTTGGCATCCTCATGTACAACTTCGCCAGTGCTATGGCGGTACTTTCGGCTTGTTCCCAGGGCATGTGGTTGGACCCCAGGCCGTCAATGCACACCACCACTCTTCTGAATTTCATCTCACTCGCTCGGCCGAGGCCCTTCTCCAGCTTGGCCAGCATCTCTACCTGGTATTCTTTGAACTCTTTGGCTCTTTGATAAGGGTCAATGGGGACGTGGAGAACAGCATAGTAGGGCAATCTCGCTCCACTCGTCATTATTACTTGTCGGGCGGCTGGTGTTTCCCCAGGTTTCCTGCTTTTTCTTTGCAATATTTCTTCCTTATAGTCCTGCCCGGCTCTTCCCACCAGGTCTCTCCTAAAAGTGGCATTGTAGATCTTTAGGTTTATGTCAGTGAACACCAACAGCGCGTCTCCGTCGATCTGCCATGGGCTTCCGATCCATTGGTAGACTCCAAGCTTCCCCTGGCCGGGAATCCTGCGAACTTCGTCTGGGAGTCGGTTTAATGGCTGGAGGCGCTCGTCGTTTCCCTCCTCTTCTTCGCTCTCGCTATCCGTTGGCGGGAGCAGATGCTTCTGCTTTTCTTTGCGTTTCTTCGGGGCTGATGTTTGCGGCTAGGGTTGGTAGTTGGCCATCCTCCGGAGCAG
>NW_020860545.1:0-587 GCF_000972845.2 Larimichthys crocea | reverse complement strand
GGATGAAAAGTTGTTTTTTCTTCTTCTTTCTCCCATTAATCATCTAACAACCTCCTGGTAAGAGTCATTTTTGGTTGTAACTTTTTTTAAAGATAATTTTTTTGGCCTTTAATGATAGTACAGCTGAAGATAAACAGGAAGCAGGGGGCAGAGAGGGGGAGTGACTTCTTAGTCCTGCTTTTGGTTTCTAGTGCTCAGTTTAGTGTGTAGTATTGTCTAGCCTCCAGCTTTTAGGAGAGTTTTTGTTTTGTTACTGTTCTTCTTGAAGTGGTTTTAGTTAATGTTTTGTAGCTTTTTGATTTTCCTACTTGAGAGTGATTTTGATTTTGATATTTTGCATAACTGTTTTTCGTTATGTTTAGTTTGGCCTCGTTCTCTCTCAGAGATTCTGTAAGGTAGGTTTTCACAGCCTTTTGTTTCGCCTCACTCTGTCGAGAGGTTTTGTTTCCTTTATTAAAACTGCTCACAGACATTTCTGATTCTGAGTCCTGTTTAAGTTCCGGCCTGACAGATTCCTGCTGAAGACGATGTTGGTAAAGACGTTGATGAGATGATTAATCCTTCTTGGGGAATTTATTGACTCTGTT
>NW_020860544.1:0-833 GCF_000972845.2 Larimichthys crocea | reverse complement strand
CATATAATAGTATGTTTAATAGAGGTTTATATGATGTCTAGATTCTGTAATGGGGTTTAAATATGGTATAAAAGTAAATGTCTAAATTTAGACGTCTATAAATAGATGTATATTTGTGGTTAAGATTAGACGAGGCGTCTAGACATAGTCGTCTTTTAGACGTCTATTAGACGGCTAGTCTAAACTTAGACGTCTAAAAAAACTTTCATTTCTAGACCACTGGCAGACCGAATTTAGCCTAGACATCTAGGGACCAATTAAAAGTTTATTAGATGTCTTTTAGACTGAAAAATGCTCGGTGGGACATATATCATTAATGTAAAGAGTATCAATAACGGGCCTAAAATTGAGCCTTGTGGAACCCCGCTTCTTAGACTTAACGCCTCAGAAGTCAAACCGTTTAACTTTACAGCCTGTGTTCTGTCAGACAGATAATCTTGAAACTATCTAAAGGAACCATCATCAAAATCAAAGAGAAAGTTTTTCTAGAAGGAGAACATGATTGACAGTGTCGAAAGCTTTTTTAAAAAATCAATAAATAGAGCTGCACAATGTTTCTTAGAGTCTATGGTAGTAGCTATGTCATTTACAACAGCAGTTGCAGGAGTAATGGTGTTGTGGCCAGCTCTAAAACCAGACTGATATGGGTTCAAAATATTGTTTGCAGGGAGAAAAGAAACAATTTGCTCATTTACAAAAGACTAACATCTTGCCTAAGCAAGGTAGCTTGGAGATTGGTCTGTAGTTGTTAAGCTCATTTACATTTCCTCCTTTGTATAAAGGGATAACTAGCGCTAATTTCCAGAATCAGAAAAAAGTGAGACATTAAAAAT
>NW_020860543.1:0-679 GCF_000972845.2 Larimichthys crocea | reverse complement strand
CTTCACTCTGGCCCTCGTTCATGGGACTGAGCGGCCTTGTCGGGAGATTAGCGACTATTCGGACTACCAGGCTTTCCTTATTAGACACATGATAAAGGACGTTCCCGCTGACAAGACATCAAAGGATGAATGGACAAAGTGAGTTAAATACTTTAATCATTGTGAAACAGCCACAATTAGACAGAGTTAGTACATGACATAACATTTGTGAAATGGTGTTTCCACTGTGTCCGCTGATTGACCAACATTTCACATTAATTTAATAATTCATTCACAGGGACTTCAATAAGTTTATATAACATATGTGATATCAGATGTTGGTCTCTTTGCACAGATACCTCAAAGAGAAAAAAGTCTGTGGCAGATTTCTATGGCAGTCCTTCATCATGAAAGATGCACAATCGGTGAAGCAGATCTGTGGTGGTGCTGGCCGGCATCTGCAAGGTAAACTGTGCATCAGCGAGGCACAAATGGATGTTTATGATGTTGAATCCGTCGGAACGGGTGACGAATGTAGAGTTACAAATATAACACCAAAACAACAACGCGTGATTGTAGCGTGTGATCAGGTTGGAAAGGACTGTCTCCCTGTCAGTTATGAGCAATACAGGAAGGCGGTGCCAGACAATCTTCCTCCATGCAAATAAGAAGCCGAGAGCCCGACTGATTCCAGCTGTCA
>NW_020860542.1:0-3706 GCF_000972845.2 Larimichthys crocea | reverse complement strand
ATTTGAAACGCGAAAATTTGAACAAGAAAATAGCTTGAACACTACAATTGTTAGGTGTGTCCCAACCAAGAGTCAATATTTGATATTTAAAAGTATGAAGGCGTGCAAGTTTTTCTGGTCAGCTTCATCCATTACGTGTTAATTTCTATCGAAGAACCTGATTGGTTCCATGTAAATATCCAGAAGAGGGAGAAGAAACTCAGTGCGCCCACGTCATCAACAGAGAATTTACCACCCTGACTACTGAAGAGGAGCTGAACTTTCTGCTTGCCTGGCCACTTTTCAAAACTTAAAGCTTTTTCATTTTTTCAAAAATGTCCTGCGTATATTAGTGCGGACATGGGCTTGCGCCCGTTAGATGTAATTGATTCCACCAACACGCGTTTGTTTTCTTCCTTCTTCTTTTTTATTAAATAAAAAATGTTATGTTAAAATCAATATAATCATCTTGCCTTATGCATCCAGAGTGGAGACGAAAATTCATTGTGTTTGCAGCCCGCCCACCACCCTTGCATGAAATAAGTACAGCTTACAATATAGAAACAAAACATAAAACAATTCAAACACATACCGTTTCCACATTGCCAACAAGATATCTAAAAGTACAAACAGAAGATCGTGCAGAGTACCAGAAGCAGCTCCCACAGTTCATACGCATATGTCCGTACACCAATTCCAGTACCCACAATATATCATCTGCCATAACTAACCCACTCCCCCTCTCATTTCTCTTTCTTCTTCCCGAACAATAAATAATAACTCATTGAACAGCTTCACCCCTATGCTCTGTTTGGTTGGTTGTCAGTGGTACGCTGCTTCAAAGACTTTGTCTACATCGTTCTGACTTTACTTTTTTTTTCCATTTTATTTCCTGTACATATTTCCTTCCTGTTTTTTACACTAAATTATTTTCTCCAAGTACATAGGGTCCATCAGCTTTCTCACATTATTTGTCGCTTGACACCTTGTCTGTAATTTCTTTACACAGTCAAATGACCAGTTTTGTAGTTTTCTTATAATTCAGGGCAGCCTTCTCCTGGACTGAGTAATTAACTAGCAACCCCCCGCCTCCGAACTACTCACAAGCCTAGATGTCGCAGTTAACAGCAAGAAAGAGAGAGCACCCTTATAAAGGGCTCCAACTAGCTCAGCCTGGTATTGTTTTTCAGCCTAGTTCAGTTGTGTGGTTTGGTAGGAGGCTGAATTGAAGTGACTGGGTGCTGCGTCATTGGCCTACAACTATGGGCTGGGCCATGCGGTTTCTCTTAAAGGTACCGTTGTTTTGTTTTTTATAATGGATTTGTGTTCAAGTCATGATTGCAAGGATACATTACTTTGATGTCTTCTACATATGGTTGCTGTTGTCCTTGCTACCTTATAGAGCAAGCGCGAAGAGCCTCAAGCAACATGGTAGAGTTTAAAATTATTAACACGAGATGCTTAACTTGGTGAAAAGCGCCTGACTAAAATAAGTTACTCCACAGCTCAAAGTACTGGTCTGACGGCCACGTCTCCGGAGGACAGTATTGCCCATATGGCAGGCAAAACCCAACGCCACACAAACCGCCCGCCCAGGGGCCTTCAAACGATTCAATTATATACCGAGAGCTTCCCGTGGCGTTCCCCCCCCCTCTGGCGTACCGGGACTTAACGCTTATCCGACCTGGAGTGCTTAGGATCCCTCTCTCTCCCCCACCCACCGTCGGCGGCGAGCACGCGTCTTCTCGTTTGCCGCACTCCCTGCGCTGCGTTCGTACTCCAGGATATTCAGCCAGCTTGGAGACTCCGTTACGGTTGGCCTCAAATTGGCACATCCTGTCCTCCATCCTTGTCAGCAGATCCGTACTTTTGGCTGTAGGCGTAAAATATTTTAGTCATTGTTTACCAATTAAGACATCTCTTTTCATATCATTAAACTACACCATTCATGCTATGATGTCTCCGAAAGCTAAGCCAAGACAACCGGCAACCATCTGTAGAAGACCTCCACGATTCATATCCTTGAATCATGCTTGCACAACTTAAAAAACACAACAACAACTTAGCGTCAGAGAAAACCCTCATGGGCTCCAGCCATATTTAGGCCAATGAAGGGGCATCACACAGTCACTGTCAAATCACTCCTACCAACCCCCAACTGAACTAGGCTGCAAAGCCAACTGGCTGAGCTAGTGGAGCTCTTTATAAGGGCTCTCTCTTTCCTTGGCTGATTACTGGACACAGGTGTGCGTCGTATTGGTGCAGCGGGTGTATATCAATTATCCAGGACAGGAGAATGCTGCGCATATCAGACTACAAAAACATGGCATTTGAATTTGAAACAGGAATTTTGACAAGAACAATACTTGACCTCATTGTTTAGGTTGTCCTCACCCAAGTCAATATTTGAGATTTAAAAGGTAAGGAAGGGTGCATTGCTGGTCAGTCTTCAATCATGCCGTCTTATTTTCCTAATCCCGCTCTCCCTTGAGCTGAAACGCCGTGCGTTGGTTCAGTAAATAGTCCAGAAGAGGGGACAGAAGACCCTCAGATAGAGCACACGTCAATCAACAAGACTCACAGGACGAACCCTTAGCACCTGACTAACTGAAGACGGAGCTGAGCTTTCTGCTTGCCGGGCTCACTTGAAAAAACATTAAAAGCGTTCAATGTTTTTAACAAATGTCATGGTTATATTATTATGGACATGGGTTTTGGGGTTCGTGAAATGCATTTCCACCCCACGCGTATTGTTTTTCTTTCTTTTCTTCCTATGCTAGTTTACTTACCTAAAGCGACATGTTATGTATATCAACTTCCCCCATATAACATTCTGCCTTTAAATATTGATCCAGAGTGGAGAAACTTCACATTGCGTGTTGACAGGCCGCCCAAAAGCCAGTGTGTCGCTTACATCGTCCAAGTATTGAGTCTGGAAACAAAACCCTACAGCCCTTACACCCGCCTATACACCCCGTTTCCCTGAATTTGAAATGGAATTTTGACAAGAAAATACATGAATATAAATTGTTAGGTGTGTCCTCAACCAAGTCAATATTTGATATTTAAAAGTAGGAAGGAGTGCAAGTTTCTGGTCAGCTTCATCATTACGTGTTATTTCATCTCCATGACAGAACCTGATAGATTTGGTTCAGTAAATATCCAGAAGAGGGCAGAAGAAACTCAGATGAGCACACGTCATCAACAGAGAATTTACACCTGACTAACTGAAGAGGAGCTGAACTTTCTGCTTGACTGGCTTACTTTAAACCTTAAAGCTTTTCAATTTTTTTAAAATGTCATGGTTATATTTAGTGGACATGGGTTTGGGTTAGTGAATGATTTCACAAACACACGTTTGTTTTCTTTCTTCTTCTTTTTTTATTAAATAAAAAATGTTATGTTTAAAATCAATATAATATCTGCCTTTATTGATCCAGAGTGGAAATTCATGTGTTGCAGCCGCACCATGTCATGAAATAAGTACAGATAAATATAGAAAGCAAAACATTAACAATTCAACACATACAGTTTACAATGAAAACAAGAATATATAAAAGTAAAAACAGAAGATGTGCAGAGTAACAGATGCAGCAAAGTCCATAAGAATATGTAAGTACACCAATTACAAGCACACAATATATAATATGAATAAATAACAATACCATATTTATTTACTGTATGATTAACATATTATAATATGGTACAGTAAAATAAATGTTGTTCA
>NW_020860541.1:0-2682 GCF_000972845.2 Larimichthys crocea | reverse complement strand
GTCCAGCCGCTAGCTGTGAACCCCTAGTTCTCTAGTGTCAAAAGTCAGCAGCATTCCCCACAAGCTCTCCCTGTGAGCTGTATCACTGTTCATCCCCCTCTCCCTCTGCCTCAGTGTTTTCTACTACGTGCTTGCGGCTTTTACTGTAACGTATTGTGTCACTTTCCGGTATCTGTGTTGTTGCCCACGGTGTCTCCTGCTCTGCTCACCTGAACAAGATTTCCGTATATTCTCACATCAGCGACTATCTACTTCTATCTCTGCTAATCCTCTTACTTGTTCTGTCTGTGCATAAAACAGCTCTCTGAACTTCTTAACTACAATCTGATAGTTTCTCAGTTCTTGTTAGCCACACTAACTGCCTAGATATAGCAATGGCCCGTTACCCTTCTCCTCTCAATTCTCCCTCTCATGCTCTCTCTGTCCTGTGTGCCCACATGTCTCCGTACCTCCTCGTCCTCCTTTAGTGATAAAGCGGTACTTGTAAGAAACTTTAGTTTATTGTAGCTTGGAGGCGAGGGTCAGTGAGTTAGAGCACGTTGGGTACCGCCACCACCGAACAGTCAGTAGCTCAGATAGTTAGCAGTCCCCTGTAGCCCGGTGCGGTTGCGTACAGCCCACAGAGCTTCAGCTAGCGTTCCCCGGTATTCCCGAGCAGCCGGGAGGCTTGCCGTGACTGTCGAGGGAGGCATAGCCCCAAACTGAAGCCCACGGGACACCACCAACGCTCCACGTTTTTTCTTCAAACAGATTTTCCTCGTCAGCGGAACACACCCGAGAGAGGCCAACTCTTGTTCATTGCGGCGCTCCATAGTCCGAAACGTGAATTTTAGCGACACCTGGGTGCATAGTTATTAAATGCCCATCCGGGGGCCAGACGCGGCGACCATCGAGTCTTTTTTGAAACTGCTGGCTAAGGATAAGCGTAAATACAGTACATTGTTATTCACGTCGGCGGTTATTAATGACACCCGGTTACGCCAATCGGAGGGTGTGGTCACTAAAAATAATGTTTCATAGGTGTGTGGAATACGCCAAAACGATCTCTTTCGGCTCCGTTAGCGTTGTTTTCTCTGGTCCCCTCCCCAATGTTACCATGAGACATTTATAGCAGAACATGTCGTCCTTCACAGCTGGCCTTGTCCGACCCCTGCGGTTGCGGTCCAGCAAAACGATGTGGGCTTCATAGACCACTTGGACACCTTTCTGGGGAAAACCCTGGTCTGATTGGGAGGAGACGGCAATCCATCCCCACTTTGGATGGCGCAGCTCTCATATCTAGAAATATGGCCACGTTTAGTTTATTAGCTGACCAAAATCATGTCGCCAACCCAGAGTTGAGACCAGGAAGCAGATTGCGTTCTTACACGCTCTCTGCGCCTCCATTAGAGCAGTTGCCCACCAGTCCTTTAGTTATAGCGATTTTGTTGTCCCCCAGTTGCACCTACCCCACCCTTACTTTAAGATAAACAAAAGAAGAGGCAGTTCATCATAACAAACTTAATATCAAATTAAAATCAACAATCTCCCAACAGTCCAAAATAAGAGGAATTTTAAATGTTTGGTCGCTATTGAATATCACTGTCTTTGTCATCTAAAGCTGTCCTAGTCAATGAATTAATATCTGACATGATATTGATTTGTTTGCCTCACTGAAACCTGGCCTGCAGATGAGGAGAATATGCTTAGTTAAATGATAATCCCACTCCTCCGAGTCATGATTAATATCCGTTCCTCGTAGTCTAGTACTGGTCGACCGGGTGTGGAGTTGGAGCCCTATTTGGACTCAAGTCTATTAATACTCCCAAACCTAAACTAAATTAAATTCATTTGATAAAGTCTTGTCCTTAGCTCCACTCACCCAACCTGGAAACTTACAGCCAATTTTATTTTATTTGTTACAGTATCCGAGCTTCCAGGTCCTTCTATTCTGAATTTTTCCTGAACTTTGCAGAATTTTTGCAATCAGGCTTGATCCTTTTAAAACAGATAAAAGTCATTATTGTAGGTGATTTTAACATTCTGTGGACAAAACCACAATGATAGTCTTTTAGTACTGCGTTTATCTTCTATTAACTTCAATTGGCTTTTTGTCAGATAGGTAAATAAACCGACTCATTGTTGAACCACACTCTTTATCTTGTTCTTTCTTGGCATTGTGGAAATTGATAACCTATAATAGTCTTCTCACAGAATCCTCTTTCTGTCTGGACCATTTTTTAATAACCTCGTTGAGTTCATACTACTCGACCTATAAGCTTTGTGTAGAAGAGGCTTCTAAGCAGATGGTTTATCTGCTCGTGCTTTAGCCAAAATTTAAGGGCAGTGATTCCTTCAGCATTTACTCAAATGCCTGCATGTCTAACTGCTAACAGAGGACTTGTCTACTCCTTTAGCCACCCACAAATAGACCATCTTGTTGATAGTTATTACAGGTCATTCGGACAACTTGAACTCTATTGACCTCTGAAAAAGAAGTAGAAGATAATTAAACAAAGGAAAGGCCTAGCACCATGGTATAGCAGCAGGGGACTCGTAAAATTAAAGCAAGAGGCACGTAAATTCTGGGAGGAGAGAGACACATGAGACGAGGAGAAACGCTCACGGCTGTCGGCAGCACTGAAAAAATGGATATGTTTGCGAACGACACAGACTGAGTTTGTATCATGAACCAAAATAAAC
>NW_020860540.1:0-513 GCF_000972845.2 Larimichthys crocea | reverse complement strand
ACAAAGATAAAAAAAGTAGGAAGAAGGAAACAAAGATAAAAAAGTAGGAAGAATATTAAATGTTCAGACTGATACAGTATTGTCTATTAAAACTATTTATTTCATAGTTTTTTTGTAAACATAACTTTAATTTGATGCCTGCAACATGCTGCAAAAAAAGTTGGGACATGGACACTGCATGGGCTAGATTGGGAACAATCAGAAAATCACTAAACTGCATCAACAAGTGCAAATTAAGACTCTACCACGCAGATACTGTAGAAAGCCAAATATCAGCAAACATCTCTGGGCCCGAGCTCATCCGAGATTCACTGACGGAAAGTCAGAAATTTTTGTTTTTGGAAATCATGTCAACATCATGAACTGGCCACTTGTCCATGGTGCACCACGCTTCTCATCTCGAGTCAGCTGGGATAGGCTCAAATTAATCCATGACCCTAGTGAGGATGGATGGATGGATGGATGGATGGATTGATGATTTATATTTTACATAGGGTCCCAACTTTCAGGATC
>NW_020860539.1:0-672 GCF_000972845.2 Larimichthys crocea | reverse complement strand
AGGTGCACAGGCCACTTCCTGTGTGGTCATAGTTTAATGAAACAGATGTTAATTGTTATCTGTTTGTCCTACAATGCAATGCACAACAAAAATGAGCATGCAACTAAGGACAGACGCATGATGGCTGATGGATTGTTGCTGCAAAACTTATGATATTATATTAAATAATATTTTATGGCAGCCCTTTATATACTGCAATACATCAGATGTCATCACATTTAATAAGTCTGATTATGTGAGAGCTGCAAATCCATGCATATGATTTATGCATGTAGCTCAGTCTATAGAAAGTTTTCTTGAGTACTGGAGGGTGGCTGGTCCAGAATGTCCAGAAGTTCACCACCTTGAGCAAGGCACCGAACCACCTGCACAGCTGCTCGCAGGGCGCTGCTCTGGATGGCTGCCCATCATCCATCACTGCACCATCTCTCTCCACATTTACATGTGAACCATGTGTGTGTAATTCGGGTTAAAATGCATTTAAGACTGAGTGGAAAAAAAATACTCTCACAATTCAAGTCTGCACTCAAAACCCACCTGTTTAGAATCCGACTGATTCAATTGCATTGTCCTATTTTAACCTGTTTTTAAGTAATTTGATACTTTTATGGTTCTTTTTGTTTGTTTCTGTCATTTGCTGTCTACTTTTATTTATTGTAAAGGTGTCCTTGG
>NW_020860538.1:0-589 GCF_000972845.2 Larimichthys crocea | reverse complement strand
TCAGATTGATTTTTAAATATTAAATTTATATATAGTAATCTAAACTTTAAAATTATAACTAATTTAGTTTTCTTCAAAGAAATGAATGAAGGCCCACTGTATGACATATTTTTGAAGTTTTCTTAGACCCCTTAAAATCAAGAAGACCCTCCATGAAACCCTGGCGACCCCTAGTGGGGGTCTGGACCCTCAGGTTGAGGGCCGTTGATATACATTATTTGCCTTCTCTCTGATTGCAGTTGACTTCAACTTTAAACTTTCATGTAATTCCTCCAAAAAAGCAGTGATGTGTAATTTAGCAAAAGATCACAATTCCCTCTGTACATATGGAGCTCATTAACCAACACAGTAATTGTGATGGTTAATAAATTGTTCATGAGCTGAACAGGGTGACACACATTGTGGGTAACACTTCATTATATTTAGCATTTATAAACATCATGTGTATATATTAGTGTAGTTTTAAGCAGATGTTTGTGTTTTTTCTTTATTTATTGTTATTAATATCTATAACCTATAAAAACTTTAATGGGTAACACACTACACACACACCCACACAGCAGAGTATATAATGTATGTGTGTGTGTGT
>NW_020860537.1:0-7954 GCF_000972845.2 Larimichthys crocea | reverse complement strand
TTGATCTCAACAATATAATTATCTCGTTATCACGGGGGGAAAGCGGAAAGAAAACGGATGTTGGATTGGACTAAAAATTGGAATAAATTGGCATGTGTTTGGCAATTAAAATGTTGCTGAGAATGGAACCCTGGAATAGAATAAAATAAAATTTCGTATGGAATAAAAATGTAAAGGAATTGGATTTGGGAATTGGACTATGGTTTGGACTGCTTGGACAACCTTGGTTAGGAAATCATATTTGGAATTGGGCTGGAATAATAATATATTGTTGGAAATAAAATTATGTATGTATGTGGAATGAAATATGTGGAACATTGTGGAATGGAAAGGAACTAATGGAATATATAAAATGGAATGGAATTGGACAATATAATAAAATGAGTGGATGGAATTGAAATGGACAATTATTATAATATTTGGAATATGGAATTTGGTGGAACTTTAATGTGTGGAGAATTTGAAATGGAATTGTGAGGCAATCAATAAATGGAATGTAATGGAATTTTGCTGGACTAAGAATCGTTGCTGGAGTTGAAATTTGTGGAAATACACTAATGGAATAAATATAGTTATTGGATTTGGACAATATTCTGGAATTTGGAATAATATGCCTGGATGGAAATAAATAATATCATAAATGTGTGGAGATTTAAATGTTGGCATACATATGGTGGATGGTGCTGGAAATAAAATTGTGGAATTGTGGAATTGGAATTGGAAATAAATTAAATGGCATTTTGGAATAATAATGCCTGCTGAAATATGGAATAAATATTTATGGAGAACTTGTTGGAATAAAAAAATGAAATGTGGAAATAACTGGATGGACCAAAATAATATGGTTGGAGAACTAAATGGAATGTAGAAAATTTGTTCTATTTCGGATAGCAATCAATTTTGTCTGGAACTAAAATAAAAATGTATGTTATGTTCTTGGACATTGGTGAATATTGCGGTTGGGAATTTATGGAATGAACTATCTAATTTGGACTATGGATGGAATAAGTAATATATGTGGGAATCATAATAAATATATGGACTGCGAAATAAATTTGGGAATAAAGCTTGGCTATAAGGGAAACGTGTGGAATCTAAGGCAATATCGGCAAAAATTGGAACTACAATGTAATGGAGGAATATAAAACTACTGGATAAAAATGGGCATGGAATAAATGGAATTTGGAATAAATTAAGGATTGGTTGGCATTAAATATTAATCTTGGAATAAAACCTGTAAATACTAAATGCTTAAACTGTTTATTTGGAACTTTTTGTGGAATAATAGGATGGAATGACTTGGAAATATAAAGTTTGAGCGTGGAATACTAGTGGGTGATGGCAATCTGGTGTGAAATTAAAACTGGAATATGTGTGAATAATGGGAATAAAATTGGACTTGAGTAGTGATGGGTCGTAGAGTTGGGTTTGCTTTGGAATTGGAATATGGAGTGTTATGGTTTGTTGGAATAAAATTTATGGCATTAAATGTGGAATATGAATTATGAAAATTATATGCGATATGGAAATACTAAAATATAGTAAAAGGGATGCGAATTGGAAATATTTGGCATTAATTATTGGAATAACATAAAAAATTGGAATTCTTTTTTTTTTTTAACTTGGGTGGATAGCACATCTATGTGGATTTTGGATTAAAATAATATTGGAATAATAATAATGTTTTCGTGGAATTTATCTGGTAATATGGACATTATACAAATGGTATGTCAGGATGCGTTGTGTGGCATTGGAATTGTGTGGGAATAGGCATAAACTGTTTTTGGAATAAATTTCTTGCTTGATAATAGAGTATTGGAAGGAATTAAGATAGGTGTTGAACTCATGTTGGAATATTGGACTGTTGGAATATTTGTTTGGAATATAACACTTGGGCATTGGAATTTATCAAGACTAATGTTTCTGTGGAATAAATTTGGTGTTGGACTAAAAATTTGGTGTGGGAAATAATCTTGGAATTACTTGTTAAGATAACAGTATTGGACATTGGACTATGAACGTGAATGAATTATTTTTTAATTATGGATTGTTGAGATAATGAAGACATTTTAATTGGAATAAAATATTGGAATAATGGAATTGGATGCCTAAAATTGGAATAAATGATGGAATTTGGAAATAAATATTTAAAATTGTCAATTTGGAAAATATAAAATGTAATTGTTGGATGGAATTGGTTTGTGACTCCGAAAAAATTGGAAATGAATAAAATTGTATGTATAATAAAAAGATACATGGAATTTTAAGATAATGAAACAATATTGGGGAATTTGTACTATGAATTTGAGGAAGGTGTGGCAATTTTACGGAATTAGAAATGGCAGTAAAATTTGGAATACATTTTGGAAGGTGGAGTATATGGAAATAAAATGTTTGTTGGCGTGCTGGGATGTGGAACTTGTGGAAAGACTGCGGTTAGGAAATTGGAATAATTGGAGACGTGGAATTAAAAATGTATATGTATGAGATGGCCTTTAGGGAGTCAGAGGCATTCCGTTTTATCAGAAAACGTTAGGGTTGCGGATCTTAGGATCAATTGCACTTGGTAAGTAGCAAAACGGGGACACAACAGGGAAAATGCAAAACCGAGTCGCGAACTCCTTGAGATCTCCTTCCTTTTCAAATGAGGATTAAGGCCGTCTAGAGTTGCGTTGGGGTGAAAAGTATGGATTTTTGTATTGGATTTTTGGGGTTGTTGTTTTTTGTTTTCATTTTTGTTGTAAAATGTTTTGTAAGGGTATTTAATGTGTGTTAATGAATTGTAGTGGAAGCATAATTATGGTGTATGTTGTTGTATAATTTGTAATACTGGGAAAATTTATTGTAATTTATTTTGTTATTGGCATGTGAGGTGAGGAGGCAGAAAAAGGGTAAAAGACCGATAACGTTGAGAAGTGAGTGTGTGCGGCGGGTTGGTGTGTTTTTGGTGTTTTTAATTAAGGTTGGTCTGTGTTCTGGTGGCGTAATTGGTGATGGTGTTGTGGTAATTAGATCGGGGTGTAAGCTAAGTGGGTTAAGGTATTTGGATTAATGTGCATTTTGAGGAATATTGGTATATTGTAAGTGTGGGTTAATTAGATTAAGGAGATTTTACAAAGTGTTTATTTTTGTGTGCCTGCCCTTGGATTTTGATGAGCAGGAGGAGATAAATACAGTATGTTACAGATGCGCCACTTGACAGCTATTATACTGCCCACGGGATTAGGGATTATTTCGTCCCGCCTTCCGCCTTCCCCCTCGTGTGGGTGGATATTTAGATCGAGCCGAAGAGAGTAGCAGAGTAGCGTACAGTTGACAACAACATCGGATAAAAACAGAAGTTAGTGTATACAGTAGAGTAGTATATAGTAGTACAGACCTCAAAATGGTAAGTAATTAGAGTATAAGTATAGTACACCCAACACAACATTATGGCGTTTCTATTGTCCCAAAGAGTCAGCTGCATATTTCAGCCCATAGTTTTGTTAGATTTATCTGAGCAAGCATTGATGTCGATATTTCGCTTTTACACTGCGAGCAGCGGCAGGCCATGTGTTTGTGTGTTCCTGGTTGTTTTTTGCCAAACACATTTGGTTGTTGGGCTCCTTGTATCGGCCTCCGGTGGCCTTTCAGCACTTGCAACAGTCTGTGCTGAGAGCTGATCGACTCTCGCTTTTATACTTTTAAAACGCTGTGTGAGTCATTATATTATACGGTGCTTCTTACGTCATATGTGATTATCTGTTTTTTTTATAGAGATGAGCAGAAAGATAAGAAGAGTGTGTCTCGTCTTCATTTTCTCCATTAACAAGTGTTAATATGGCCACTGCAGGAAGTTAGGAAGACTAAAAAGGGAAACAAGTCCTGGGCGACGGTTTTTCGACTCGTTAGGTTTATTTCCTGATCATGAGTAGTAATGTTCATTCGTAACAGTCTTATTTTGTCTGTCCTCATTTACGACAGGCGGGGCTTCTCTTACCACTGACCTGTGGCCCGCTTTTTTTTTTAGCTTTCTTTTTTTTTTTTTTTTTAACAAGAAAATATTGATCCATTTGAGTCTTAAGCTGTTAACAAAAACACTGCTGCATTGGTGCTCGTACTTAACATTGCATTACGTTTCCTTGCATGTGTGGAAATGAAATAATAGCTGCTTGTAATTTTACATACTTTACATTGGAACCTGGGCTATCGACTCGCACACCAGCTACGGCAACCGCCCAAAAGGTCAAAAGTCACACTCAAAAATTTATCCCGCATGGAGTTTTTTAAAAAATACAAAGCAGCCACTAATGTGAGCCAGTGCAGTTGCAGCCACATCATCATCTACTGTATATGTTAGTATTTTATTTACTTATTCTTAGAAACACTGGCCTTGAGTTGTAGTTTACTTTTTTTTTGCCACTGACACTGTATGCAGCGTGGAGCAATACGACGATGCTACTGAATGAAACTAAATGCAGACAAAGGAAAATTTGATATAAATCGAATATTGACTACTTGAGGGAGGCAATAACAAAAATACAAATATTGAATAATCAAAGCCCAAAGTAGTTCCCTGATGTTATTGAAGCGTGGAGGAGAGAAGAGAAAAGCATTGTTTTTGATTGTACCGCAGCCTTCATGTCAGAGGAATGGATAGACTTCAGTGCTTTTGCCTGATATGAGGGCTCTCTAAAATGGGACTGATTGCAAACTGATTGAAAATCAGCCAAACACATCTCTTCAGCATCTTTGTCACACAGAAGAAAGGAACATTTCTTTCTGTCGCCGCAGAAATTCAGTGCATCTTACCATGGCACTGCGCGGCTCTTCCCGGTCAGATAAAATGCTGATGAGCCCTCACGAGGAGGATGGGAAAGCAGTCCAGTTTTCCTGTTCGAGCCTGTCCAGCCACCCACTGTTCTCCTTAGCCGTTTAATGCTCCGTTCCCCGGGGGCAAACAGCTGGAAAACACATTTGGGGTGCTTCTGCTGCGTTCGGGTTGTTGTGTTTGCGTCTGCTCACACACTGAAGAGGTACCTTCATCTTGAAACCAATACTGTTGGAAACATGTCCTCCACATACTCTTCGGTACACGCTAAGAGCAGGAGGGTTAGCTGATCACCTATGTGAACAGTTAAGATAATTAATGGTCAGCATATTTAAGTGCTCCTGTCATCCCGGGCACAGAGTTTGGCAAGACGAACAGCGGAGGCGGTCTAAGAGACGGTTCTGATCTCAGATTAGATTGACCTGTGCGCCAAGCAACTAGGGGGCGACTGATCATTGTGAGCATCCATCTTGGAGAGGAAAAACACAACAAGCAACCAAGGGCTTACTAGTCAAACTCAATGGAGCGTTCCGCCTTTGACCACTTTTTAGGAGAGAAGTTTTTTTCTACGATTTTACAGTGAAAAAAAATTTAAAGAACTTTAAAAGGATGGTTTTTTTTATAGACGCCAAACCAGCGTCTTTATATTGAAGATTTATTACACTTTACTAGGGACTTCCCTGACTGGAAAAAGACCCCAAGAAAGAACCTCTTTACTTAGGCGGCGAGCGCCGGAAATGAAGGATTTTTCCGCATTATTATTCTTTCACATTTCTGTCTCAGTCTTCTGGGCACGACGCATTAAGTCGCCCCGTAACGGTCTCGAGGCGAAAAGTCACAGCTTTTTGCCGGTGGTCATGCCTGTGAGAAAAATTACGAATAATTTGGTCCGGGATCGAGTGCATAGTGGCATGTCATCGCATAAATGGCTCTATCGCGCACCCCTCTAAAATTTCCAAACCGGCAAATATAATGGCTAGGGTGATTTGGCGTAGGCGACAAAATTCGGGTTACTACCGAGTGTGTGCATCCCAGACGCACAAAATGCTTATGGACGCCGTGGTGCAGATGCACCGGAAGTAGTTTGGCCATTTTGGGTGGGGAAGGGAAGTTGCGTTTTGGCCGCCATTTTTGGCCATTTCACACCTCGCCCCGCATGAACGAAATCGTCTTACAGATTAAATGCTAGACTACGGCCTCCATCTTCAAACTTGGCCAGGTTACTCTTCAGCCATGGGGGATTAAAAGTTGACGACAACTTTTCCAAAGTCTGAACGGTGTGGCCGTGGCGATGCCTCAAACTTGGACAACTCGCCACTACTTGCCACAAAACACAAAGGTGCTTATAACTTGTGGATACATTGTCCTATCCTGACCAAACATCATAGGGTGGACGCTGGACACGGCGTACACATGTCAAGGTGTCACGCCTATCTGGATCGCTGCAGTGTCATCAAATTGGCTCATGTAGGGCTTCAGGACTTGGTGATGCTTCCTGATGAAAACAGTGATGCCACCTCATACGGGCGTGGCCAGGCGGCGAAAATCGTGTGATGGCGTTTGCGGTTTGAACACCTTTTCATCATCGCACGGTCATGAAACTTGGCACACACGTCCACCCTGATGACCTCGTACATATATGAAGGGCACCGTGCGTGGGCGGAGCTAAATGGCTCTATAGCGCCCCCTACAAATTTTCAAAACCCCCCTGCCATTGGGGATACTTTTGTGTAGGTGGACAAAATTCGCTACACGCCTCCGTCATGCCCAGACGCACAAAAAAGTCTCTGGACGCCATGGTGCCATATGCACAGGAAGTCGGACATTTTGGGTGGAAAATGGAATTTGGCGCCATTTTGACGGACGGGTGTGCGATGCGCGTTGGACAGCGTCCAGCGCCTACCCCGACGTGCACACGTGCGAGCGCCCGTACATCGCTGCTTGCAGCTTTAATTATTTTTGTATTTTTATATTTATTTCATTTATTCAGTTAAAGGTCCAGTGTGTAAGATTCAGGGGATCTACTGGCAGAAAGTCTACATAGGTTTTGATTAGTGTCTAATCACCTGAATATAAGAATTTCTGTTTTTATTACCTTAGAAAATAAAAACCTTTTACAGAGGGAGCAGGTCCTCTTCCATGTTGCACCACCATGTTCAGACAAATTAAACACTGATTCTAGCTTTCTAGCATCTTTCCAAATATGTTAATAATTGTACAAGGTGTCAAAAGCTGCAGTTCCTCAAACGTCCACTTGAGGCTGGCTCCAGAAGTCAGCCAGTCTCCATAAGTCCCCATGTTCAAATGTCCACTTCACAGCCAGAATAACAGGTGTACAGCCCTGGTATAAAAAGCCTGGTGTTTGGTCTCTGTACTAAGTTTTCCTTCCTCCCCCCGTTCATGACAACTGTACTGAAGGGTAGTTATATATACAACGCACCTGTTGAGGATGAGATTAAGACTTAAAGTTTAGGCAGAATTACAGAACTGAGGCTTTTGATGGACGAATGGGTGCATCACAGATGCCATTGGACAAACCGCTGACCTCCACTGGAGGCGTGATGGGAATAAACGGCGCTATAATAACGGCGTAGTACACGGTGTTACTTTGTCCCAGGAAACGAGTAATCGAATGATTACTCTTCCCATCATTTAAGTAGCTTGACTTGAAGGCAGGCTGTTTTGCATCAGACCAATAGATCTCAAGGCCGAGCTGCAAAGATTGTTCGTGTTTCTCCTTCTTTGCTGAGGGCCGGGGGGCAGAGACAATCGCATAAATGATGAACCATTGGCTGAGGTTGAGAAAATTCATGGTAAGCCAATCAGAGGTGGAGTTTGCGGGTGTTGCTTAGCAACAGATCGTCATACCACACAATAACGACACAGGACATTCACGCGAGTCAATGAGATATATAGATATATATATATATAGATATATAATTAGATAGATATATATATATAGAGAGGAGAGAGAGAGAGAGAGAGAGAGGAGGGAGAGACATAAGTCTCAATAGGATATGAGCAGTTGTATTCATAATACAAGTTTGAATGGATAGGTTCACATTCAATCGCGCAGTGTGATTCTGGCTGACGGGACAAAAAAGTCAAAAAAAAATTTGAGCTCTAAAAATAACCACTTGGGAT
>NW_020860536.1:0-504 GCF_000972845.2 Larimichthys crocea | reverse complement strand
ACATTCCATGTGACTAAACATTCTATGTGACTAAACATTCTATGTGACTAAACATTCCATGTCACTAAACATTCTACGTGACTAAACATTCCATGTCACTAAACATTCCATGTGACTAAACATTCCATGTCACTAAACATTCCATGTCACTAAACATTCGTCACTACAACATTCATTGTGACTACACATTCCATGTCATAAAAACTTCTATGTGACTACAACAATGCCCTCATCCAACGATTCAAATTCCACTGTCCCCATTTTTTTTTTTTTTTCCCCTCCTCCTCAACATTCCTCCACGTGACTAAACATTCTACGTGACTAAACATTCTACGTGACTAAACATTCTATGTGACTAAACATTCCACGTGACTAAACATTCCATGTGACTAAACATTCTACGTGACTAAACATTCCATGTGACTAAACATTCTACGTGACTAAACATTCTACGTGACTAAACATTCTATGTGACTAAACATTCCATGTGACTAAACATTCCAT
>NW_020860535.1:0-590 GCF_000972845.2 Larimichthys crocea | reverse complement strand
ATCACATTTGAGATGAAACAAAATATTTTTTTAACAGATCTAAATAAACATGTTTACATCATTTATTTTTTAAATCTATTTATTTGCATATTTAAGATTTTAACCCTAAATCTTATTTATTTCTTCTAGGTAAGATCATTTTAAATCAACCTTATTTATTTATTTATCTGTCACATTAAAATATGAACTTATCTATTTATTTCACCAATAACTGAGATGACCTGGACTACTTAGAGAAAGGCCTGGTAACCTGGGTGACACTTTACACTGTCATTGGTCAGGCGTGCACACATTGTAAACGATACCATTAGCTGTAGTGTGACAATCTGCCAATATAAAATCAGCCATCAGACAACACTTTTTGTTCTCCTCCAATCTATGTTGATCTCATAAGTCGCCTTGGTGAAGACTGAATGAAACCTAGTAACAAGGTTGTTTTAAAAATGTAAGGAGTAGAAGTCAAAAGTCGGCTGAAAACTAATTACTCCAGTGAAGTATAGATACCAAAAAAAATATACTTAAGTAAGGTAACAAAGTACAAATACTTTGTTACCTTACTTAAGTTGAATTTTCTGATAATGTGTGTAAAC
>NW_020860534.1:0-608 GCF_000972845.2 Larimichthys crocea | reverse complement strand
TTAGCATATTATGGGTAGGGTACTGTCTTTGGTGCTTCTACTGGTTTGGAGAGACGTTGTTTCACGTCCTGACCTGTGTGGAGCGCTACCTGGCTGTCATTCATCCCGTTACCTACCTGAGCCTGAAAAGTGAGAGAGGGATCAGAATCAGAAATCTCAGCATTGGGTGTGTTTGGCTGATTTCCGCTGGAGTAACAGGTCTGATGTTTTTCGAAGAGGTCTTCGCATGGGTTCTTTTGTTCTTTTCGACTTTCTGTGTTACCATCGTCTCCTTCTGCAGCCTTTCTGTTCTCTGCATCCTGATTCGTCCAGGGCCAGGTGACCAGGGCTGGAACAGGAAGAAGGTTGATCAATCAAAGCTGAGGGCTTTCTACACCATCATGGCCATATTGGGAGTGTTGTTGATGAGGTTTGCCGGGAATCTAACTTGGGCTATTTTAAATGTGGTGACAGAAGGTGTGGACTGTGTGTTGATGGCGACCGGAGTCTGGTTTAATATCCCCAGCAGTCTGGTGTTACCTCTACTGTTTCTACAAAGAGCAGGAACATTGCTGTGTTTTAGGAACAACAACAACTAATATGGACTGCATCTGTGGAAGTGGAATCTT
>NW_020860533.1:0-660 GCF_000972845.2 Larimichthys crocea | reverse complement strand
ACACACACACACACACACAGCACGCCTGTCACAGTGAGCCAGTCATCCTGTAATGGCTGCCACTGCTCATTGTTCACATCCTGCTTTGTCTTCAGCGCCATTTTGACTCTGCAGGAGGAGGAGCGGCTAGTTAGCATCGTGTCCACACACACACTGATGGCAGGCAGCTAACCGTGCTAACCCAGGCTTTACTCCACACTGAGCAAAGTGGGAGAGAGTGAGCTCCAGTTCACTCCTGTACTCACACACTCCACACAGAGTGTGAGTCCTGCAACACACTCCGGGTCTCACACACACTCACACACACACACACACACACACACACACTGCTACAGCTGCTGGAGGGCTAGGCTAACCATTAGCTTCTCCTCACCAGGCACAGAGGGCTAGCCATGCTAAGCTAACGTGTGCTGTGACTGCCTCTTTTTTTTTTATCAGCTCTGGAAAATATCTCATTCTTTCTCAAAGACATTTCTTCAGGGGTTATCTCTGTGTAAACACAGGAGCTGAACCATACTGGGCCGTGCCAGGCTAAAATCAGGCAGGCTAAATCAGGCTTACACAGGCTATTTATGTTGTAACTGTGGGAAACTAGCTGCTGCTGTGCACTGTGAACCTGAAAACTATGAAAATATATATTAGAAAATAAAATGATAAAAT
>NW_020860532.1:0-582 GCF_000972845.2 Larimichthys crocea | reverse complement strand
CTGCAGTATGTACCTGAACATAAACCACCTGCTTCCATGAGGCAGAGGTTTGTGTTAGTGCTGTGAAGAGCTTCATGTACAGTCTGTCTATAAATAAACTGCGTGTTATATAAAGTCATATTTAATATTCAAACGTATACATGGAGCTGCTCACGTGTTCGGAACACGTATGACATCACAGCGGGGCAGCAGACACATGCCACATCACTGATCACATGTTCCAGTTCAGCACAGGTACGGCATGATGTGATGTCATATATAAAATATACATATATAAAATATACATATATAAAATATACATATATAAATATAGGCTGAGAAGTCTGGCAGAGAGGTTCAGCTTCAAACGACAGACAACGGACGGGAGCCAACAAATCTGACAGACTTTTAAAGACTGTAGCTGGTTTAATGAGGCGAGGGGGACGCAACCAACAACAGCTGCTGAGGAAGAAGAGGAGGAAGAGGAGAAGGAGGAGAGGGATGAGGAAGAGGAGAAGGAGGAGAGAGAGGAGGAAGAGGAGAAAGAGGAGAAGGAGAGAGAGGAGGAAGAGGAGAAGGAGGAGGAAGAGGAGAAGGAGGAAG
>NW_020860531.1:0-1559 GCF_000972845.2 Larimichthys crocea | reverse complement strand
TCTCTGGGATTCTGCTTAGGATCCCTTTTTATCTTTGGCATAGCTGCGGCATTGGGGAGAGGATATTTTGCTCTCATGGCTTTGCCTATGGCTGTGCTAACACGTGTGAATGGTGTGTCATCGCCTAGTGAGTATGTTTGTGCGTCTATCTCAATTTCCCTGACATCTGCTCCTGTGAGGCACCTAGAAATCACAGCCCTAAAATCTCCTAGGGCTAATCTCTGTCCTGCTGTCAGGCTGTCGAGCTGTGCGAGCCACAGGGTCCCTCCTTCACTTACTGGAGGTAGTTTATCAACCAGGGCTTGTACGTCTCCTATCCCAAAAGGGTGATATTTATCACAATTTCCTGACTTAATTAATGGCATGTTTAACAACGGGTCTAATCCTACTTGTTTGCCACTTCTCAGAAGCATACCACTCGGATGGCTACGGACAGATCCTTCCTCTTCCTCCTCTGTTGTCATGAGGAGGTCAGTTCTTGGCCCTCCAGGTTTTTCCCATTGTCCCTTCAGGATGGCATCCACCCGCACTTGTCTCCCCGCCTGTTCCTCCGTCCGCCACGAGCCTTCAGTCTCCAAGCTCACCCTGGCGTTGTCATGTCCCTCTCCAACGTCAGAGGGGGCGTTACTAGGGGGTGGAGTGTTTACATTTTCGTCCCGTAACTGCTGTCTCACGGTCTCCTCCAATTCTTGGAGTTTTCGGCTTAGGGCCGCTTCTCGCCTCGACATCTCTTTGAGAATCTCCACTTGTTCCTCTCTAAGAACCCTGTCACTAAAGGGCACACTGATGTCATGTCCCTCCGCCCCTTTTGGGGATGATGTTTTACACGGAGTAGGGAGGTTCTTAAATTTGACTGAGGAGAGATCAGAGCTCCCGCTGGATTCAGAGCTCGTACTACAAGCGTACTCTATTACTGGCGTGTTGTCTAATTCTTCTTCTGAGGGAACATGATCGATATAGAGCTTTCCTGCTGTAATCTGTAATGTGGGGTACATTCCTGCAGGAGTTGGTGGAGGGTTTGTAGGAACGTTAGGTGTCGCGGGTGCATACGGGGGAGGTGCCGAAGTCAGGTCTTTAGTCAGAGTCTTTATAGGTTGCTCAGTCATTGTGTGCTGTGCTGCCTGCCACCACATAGCCCATCTGTTCCACTTTTGGTGTCTCTTTTCTGCCTCACGCTGCGCGTCTCTGTTCTTTCCCTTCTTCAACCACCCCCCTTTTTTCTCTTCCTCTCCTGCTCTCTCCTGTTCCTTTCCTGCCACTTTGGCTTCTGCCCAGAACAACTTACCTAACGGTCCCTTATCCTTTTCTGTCTCTCCCTTTTCCAGTAAAACCTTACTCACATCCTCTCTCATCTGCTTCATAATCTCATCTGTGTCTTTAGTACCATGCATGGTCCGCACTACATGCTGCATCTCTAACAGCTGTTCAGTCACAGTCTTATACAAGCTGCTGGGTCCCCACCCCCCATCGTCTGTTTCTCTGTCAAACTCTCCGTCCATATTGTCAATTGATACGTCCGTAATACTGCCAAAAATATTAAAATACGACGTCTGGATATA
>NW_020860530.1:0-923 GCF_000972845.2 Larimichthys crocea | reverse complement strand
AAGAACTGAGCTGATCTGAGACAGCACTGTGGGAAAGTAGCCTAGGTGTTGAGGGCGGGGACAGTCATCATTGAAAAAACTAAAACGTGCTTTCGGCCTCCGAATGCAATATGCAGCGCCCACGCATAGGCTTATCTAACATGACAAATTAACCCATTTTTTATTTACATCTCTCTCTCTCTCTCTCTCTCTTTCCTTTTTTTTTTTTTGGAAAAAAAAAATTTTTTGATTTTTTTTTTTAAATTTCCCCCCAATGTCACGACCCGGTTCGGAATGTCTCGCGGACCGGTACCGGGTCGCGACCCGGTGGTTGGGGACCGCTGGTCTAGTGTATTAAATCATTGCAGGAAACATCATTTAGTGTAGCAGTGTCAGAGGAGCAGGAGACACCTTTAGTGTAGTTTGTATTTGTTCTTGTTTTGTCTCAAAACTTAAAACATTTCGAGTTTGAAATACAGATAGTCAGTTTTGATTTTCAGGGTATTTATGACAACATCAGGCTCAGTTAGATTGCGCCTCCGTTAAAGCTGAAGCCTTGCTAGTCGTCTTCTCAGATGATGCACACTAATGTGTACATTATCTATAGCAGGGCATAAAGCTATTTCAGCCCGTGTCAGGCCCTGATTGAAGAGATATGTGATGCGGTGATCGATATTCTCCTGCTCCTCTGACATTGCTACACTAAATGATGTTTCCTGCAATGATTTAATACACTAGACTATCGTTTTGTTTTCTCGAGATCTCGGATTAATTATCTTTTTATCACGGGAAAACGGAGTAAAATGATCTTGTTATCACGGGAAAACGGGTGGAATAAAATGTATGTATGTATGACCCTTTAGGGCCTCCGTAGTTGAGGTACAGATTGTGTGAACTTATTTTGGCTTCTGCAACTTGTCAGAATCCGTGGAAGAGAACCTGCA
>NW_020860529.1:0-588 GCF_000972845.2 Larimichthys crocea | reverse complement strand
GAAGCGAGGAGGAGGAGAAGGAGGTGGTGGAGGAAGGAAAAAGGATCCATGTCTCTTCTGGTTTATTCTCAGCTGTTAAAAGGCCATTTTTTTTTACCCCCACCCCCAGCAGCGAGGTTTGGTTCGTCTCCCTGCCCGCTCAGAGTGGCTCCTCCGCGGCTAGAGGAGCAGAGAAGACCCGGCGGATGGGTGGATGGATGGATGGATGTTGTCGGAGGTGAGGAGAGGATGCAGGGCGTTTCTGCTGCTGGAGGCTCGAGCTCTCACGGTGTCAAGGCAACGGAGCCTGTTAGACACGGTGGCTCCTGTTTGGATTTTCAAAATAAAAGTCTGGAAAGAATACAGTGAGATGCAGATTTAAAAAAAAAAAAAAGGAGAAATGAGATGCAAGAAATTTGATTCATTAAAGTTTATTCATGAGTTGGGTTCTGCTCGAGTTTCTCGAAGTTTTTCTTTGTCACTGTTTGTTGTGTCTCTGTGAATGACATTATAAAGAGTTCAGTCTACATGGCATGTGTGTTATGAATAAAACAGAATCATAAAACTCATACACAGCTTTAATTGAGTCATTAACTGTTTTTAGAAATA
>NW_020860528.1:0-597 GCF_000972845.2 Larimichthys crocea | reverse complement strand
AAAAATAATTAAAATAATAAAGTAAACATATTTAAACTATAAAAGCAACTAACTTGCATATAACAAGGTCAATAAATAAAGGCAATGACAAATGAACACAATTTAAACCTAAAACATTCTGACAAATAAATAGAAATTAAAAAAAACATAACAGTGCAAAGTATTCAAAATAAATATAGTGAAATAGTGTTAACTATTGTACAAAATAACAGCTATAGGCTACTGTAAAAACTATAGCTATTCATCCTTTCACCACCATCCAACATCAGTGAGAAAGTCCTCAAAATCTTTGCCTCCTTGCTTTTCTTGAAGCAAAATCATCAGTGACATCATCATAAAACACCTGTCTGCCAACCTCATGGTTTATGCTATTGATGGCAAGTCCTGTGAGGAGGTCTTGTGCCATAGATCAGTGGTTCCCAACCTTTATTTTCAGGGACCCATATTTTTACCATTGTAAGCTTTTTTTATAATCTCCTTGTCATTTGACTGTTGTAAACACAACTTAACCCAAGCAACAACACATAAAATGAGGAACAAATCATGTTACCAACTCCACTGTTTTTTTTTTAATCTCGTTTTCATATGACTGTAAAC
>NW_020860527.1:539-869 GCF_000972845.2 Larimichthys crocea | reverse complement strand
CCTCATTTGGCCATTGTGGCCATTGTGGCCATTCAGAGGTTGCACTACGGTGAGCGCCACATGACTGTTCTGCAGTACCTGACACAAGCGTGGCGGCTCCACAGTCCAGACAGCGTTGGTTATTGCCGAAACCCGGGATTGAACGAGGGACCTTTAGATCTTCAGTCTAACGCTCTCCCAGCTGAGCTATTTCGGCCCACACCAGGGCAAAATCGGCACTTTTCACCATTCACCACACCACTGAGGAGACCCGACACTAACACTACTCACGTTAAAAAAAAGTCTTCCTTGCATTTGCAAGAACAAATCCTTGGTATAAGGTTTGAAAAG
>NW_020860527.1:0-529 GCF_000972845.2 Larimichthys crocea | reverse complement strand
GTACAAAGTGCAGCAGACATTCATGGATGCACTGTTAATGAGAAGCAATTTGGTTGTGGCTTGAGTAGCCCCAGGGACGGGCAAAGACTACACCTTGCGCCTGAACAGGGACTTGAACACTGGACCCTCAGATTAAAAGTCTGATGCTCTACCGTCTGAGCTATCCAGGCTCTGGATGTGTTCCAAATGCCATGCTTCTGTATAAAGTTGCTGTAGCACAAGGAGAGGGCCTACACAATGCAAGTTTTTTCCTCTTACATAAGGCTTCATGTCTTCCTGTGACAAGCAGACTCAGGATCCCGTATTGTGGTCGCTTCACAAAGAGAACGCAATTTGTTTTTGCTAAAATCTGTCATCAACCCAGTGGACGAGTTGAGCCAGCATCCCATATTGCTCTTGTGGCTGGTTATATCTCTCTCGTACTTCAAAGTCTTTTAAAAGCAACCATCTGGGCCAGTTGCAGTGTGGCTCAGATGACACTTTTTAACAATGGTGAATAACCAACCAGTCAACCCCCATCAGACTGTGG
>NW_020860526.1:0-9905 GCF_000972845.2 Larimichthys crocea | reverse complement strand
CGTGACATCATTGGATTCCGGTTCTAAGGAGAACCAGAATTGATTCTAAATTCCAAAAGATCAAAGCAAAGCAACCATGATGTTAAAAGTTCAAAGTCAAAGAACCATTATGTTGTCAGATTCTGGTTCTAAATTCCAAAAGATCAAAGGCAAAGAACCATGATGTTGTCAGATTCTGGTTCTAAATTCCAAAAGATCAAAGCAAAAGAACCATGATGTCAAAAATATCAAAGCAAAGGAACCATGATGTCAAAAGATCAAAGGCAAAGAACCATGATGTTCTCAAATTCTGGTTATAAATACAAATATCAAGCAAAGCAACCATGATGTCAAACGATCAAAGCAAAATAACCATGATGTCATCAATTCCGGTTCTAAGGAGAACCGGAACTGGTTCTAAATTCTAAATGATCAAAACAAGGAACTGTGACGTCATTGGATTCCAGTTCTAAGGAGAACCGGAACTGATTCTAAATTCCAAAAGATCAAAGCAAAGCAACCATGATGTCAAAAGTCCAAAGTCAAGGAACCATTATGTTGTCAGATTCTGGTTCCGTGACTTTGGACCTTTTGACATCATGGTGCTTTGCTTGATCTTTTGGAATTTAGAATCAGTTCCGTTTCTCCTTAGAACCGGAATCCAATGACGTCACAGTTCCTTGTTTTGGATCATTAGATGAACCAGTTCCGGTTCTCCTTAGAACCGGAATCTGATGACATCATGGTTTTTTTGCTTTGATCGTTTGACATCATGGTTGCTTTGCTTTTATCTTTTGGGATTTATAACCAGAATCTGACAACATCATGCTTCTTTGCCTTTGATCTTTTGACATCATGGTTCCTTTGCTTTGATATTTTTGACATCATGGTTCTTTTGCTTTGATCTTTTGACATCATGGTTCCTTTGCTTTGATATTTTTCCGGTTCTCCTTAGAACCGGAATCCAATGACATCATGGTTCTTTTGCTTTGATATTTTTCCGGTTCTCCTTAGAACAGGAATCCAATGATGTCACGGTTCCTTGTTTTGATCTTTTGGAATTTAGAACCAGTTCCGGTTCTCCTTAGAACCGGAATCTGATGACATCATGGTTATTTTGCTTTGATCATTTGACATCATGGTTGCTTTGCTTTCATCTTTTGGAATTTATAATCTGAATCTGACAACATAATGGTTCTTTGACTTTGGACTTTTAACATCATGGTTGCTTTGCTTTGATCTTTTGGAATTTAGAATCAATTCCGGTTCTCCTTAGAACCGGAATCTGATGACATCATGGTTCTTTTGCTTTGATCGTTTGACATCATGGTTGCTTTGCTTTGATCTTTTGATATTTATAACCAGAATCGGACAACAAAATGGTTCTTTGACTTTGGACTACTTTAACATCATGGTTGCTTTGGCGTTTCTCTTTTGGAAATTAGAATCCAATGCCGGTTCGCCTTAGAATCCGGAATCCAATGACGTCCGTGCCTTGTTTTGATCTTTTGGAATTTAAACCAGAATCTGACAAATATAAATTGTTCTTACTTGAACTTTTAACATCATGGTTGCTTTGCTTTGATCTTTTGGAATTTAGAATCAATTCTGGTTTCGTCCTTAGAACCGGAACATCCAATGATGTACGGATTTCCTTGTTTTGATGCTTTTGGATCTAAGAACCAGTTTCCGGTTTTGCTGCGTAGAACTGGAATCTGATGACATCATGGTTCTTTGCCTTTGATCTTTTGACATCATGGTTCTTTGCCTTTGATCTTTTGACATCATGGTTCTTTTGCTTTGATCTTTTGGAATTTATAACCAGAATCTGACAACATCATGGTTCTTTGCCTTTGATCTTTGTGACATCATGGTTTCCTTTGCTTTTGATATTTTGGACATCAGTTGTCCTTTACCTTTTCTTTTAGGAATTTAGAACTGGAATCTTGATGACATCATGGTTAATTTGCGTTGATTATTGGGAATTGAGACCAGATTCCGTTTTTCGTTAGAACCGGAATCCAATGAAGTCACGGTTCCTTGCTTTGATCTTTTTGACATCATGGTTTCTTTGGCTTGTTTGATCTTTTTGGAATGTAGAACCAGAATCGACAACATCGTGGTTCTTTGCCCTTTTGATCGTTTTGACAATCATGGTTTCCTTGGCTTTGATCTTGTTAACTTAGGGTTGCTTTGCTTGATCATTTGATATTTATAACCAGAATCTGACAACATAAATGGTTCCTTGACTTTTGGACTTTTGACTCATGGTTGCCGTTGCTTTGATCTTTTGGAATTTAGAATCAAGTTCCGGTTGCTCCTTAGAACTGGGAATCCAAGACATCATGGTGTATTTTGCTTTGATCATTTGACTCATGGTTTGCTTTGCTTTGATCCTTTTGGAATTTATAACCAGAATTCTGAGACATCATTGGTTCTTTGCCTTTGACCTTTTGAAATCATGGTCAGTTGCTTTGAATCTTTTGACATCATGGTTCCTTGCGTTGATCTTTTGACAGTCATGGTTCCTTTGCTTGATCTTTTTGTGAATTGTAGAACAGAATCTGTTTGATGACCGCATGGTTTCTTGCTTTGATTTTTTTGGAATTTAGAACCAGTTCCGGATCTCCCTTAGAACCGGAATCTGATGACATAATGGTATCTTTTGTCTTTGAGCAGTTGACATCAGGGTTGCTTTGCGTTGAGCAGTTGATATTTAGAACCAGACTCTGGACAACCCAAAATAAGGGTTCCTTGACTTTGGACTTTTGACTCATGGTTTGCTTTTGCTTTATCATTTGAATTGAGAATCAGTGTCCGGTTGCGCCTTTAGAACTGGAATCCAGCCATCACGGTTTCCTTGTTTTGATCTGTTGGATTGGACCAGTTCCGGTTCTCCTAGAACTGGAAGCTGATGAGCATCATGGTTCTTTGCCTTTGATCTTTTGACATCATGGTTCTTTGCCTTTGATCTTTTGACATCATGGTTCTTTGCCTTTGATCTTTTGACATCATGTTTCTTTTGCTTTGATCTTTTGGAATTTATAACCAGAATTTGAGAACATCATGGTTCGTTTGCTTTGGATCTTTTTGACATCATGTTCCCCTTTGCTTTGATCTGGTTGCATCATGGTCTTTTGCTTTGTTCTTTTTTGGAATTTAGAACCGTCGATCCTGGACACGACTTGATGACATCATGCGTATTTTGGCCTTGCATCATTTTGACATCATGGTAGATTCGTTTTGCTTTGATCATTTGGATATTTGTAAACCAGAATTGAGAACATATGGTTCCGATTTGATCGATTTGACATCATGGTTGCTTGCTTCTTTGGCATTTATACATTGACGAACTGTCCGTTTACGTTATCATTTGATCATTTAGAACGGGCTGAGATGGTTCACGTTTGCTTTGATTTTTGGAGAATTTAGAAGCCAGTTCCGTTCTTCAGAACCAGGAATCGCATGACATCATGGTTCTCTTGCTTTGATGCATGGACACATGGTTGCTTTGCTTTGTGATCCTTATATTTATCGAACCATAATCTGACAAACTAATGTTCCTTGACTTTGGACTTTTGACATCATGGTTGCTTTGCGTTTGATCATTTGGAATTTAGAATCAGTTTCCGGTCTCCTTAGAACTGGAAGCCAATGAACACGTTCCTTGCTTTTGATCATTTGGAATTTGGAACCAGTTCCGGTTCTCCTTAGAACTGGAATCTGATGACATCATGGTTCTTTGCCTTTGATCTTTTGACATCATGGTTCTTTTGCTTTGATCTTTTGGAATTTATAACCAGAATTTGAGAACATCATGGTTCTATGTCTTTGATCTTTTGACATCATGGTTCCTTTGCTTTGATCTTTTTGACATCATGGTTCTTTTGCTTTGATCTTTTGGAATTTAGAACCAGAATCTGACAATCATGGTTTGTGCCTTTGATCTTTGACATCATGTTTCCTTGCTTTGATCTTTTTGACATCACGTTTCCTTTACCTTTACTTTTTGGAATTTAGAACTGGATCGTATGACACATGGTTACTTTTGCTTAGATTTTTGGGATTTGGAACCAGTTCCGGTTTTTCTTAGAACCGGAATCCAATGACGTCACGGTTCCTTGCTTTGATCTTTTTGACATCATGGTTGCTTTGCTTTGATCTTTTGGAATTTATAACCATAATTGACAACATCGTGGTTTTGCCTTGATATTTGACATCATGGTTCCTTTGCTTTGATCGTTTAACATTAGGGTCATTGGCGTTTGATCTTTTGCAAATTTAGAACCAGAAATCGATGACTCGTGGTTTCTTTTGCTTTGACATTTGACAATGGTGCTTTGCTTTGATCGTTTAGAATTTTAGAACGGAATCTGATGACATCATGGTTCCTTTGCTTTGATCTTTTTGACATCATGGCTCTTTTGCTTTGATCTTTTGGAATTAAGAACCAGAATCTGACAACATCATGGTTCTTTGACTTTGGACTTTTGACATCATGGTTGCTTTGCTTTGATCTTTTGCGAATTTAGAACCAGAATCTGATGACATCATGGTTCATTGCTTTGATATTTTGGAATTAGAACCAGTTTCCGGTTCTTCCTAGAACCGGAATCTGATGACTCATGGTATTTGCTTGATCGTTTTTGACATCATGGTTTGCTTTGTGCTTTGATTATTTGATATTTATAACCAGAATCTGACAACATCATGGTTCTTTGCATTTGATCTTTTGAACATCAAATGGTTCCTTTGCTTTGATACTTTTTGACATCATGGTTTCTTTGCTTTGATCATTTTGCAATTTAAGAAAACCAAAATCTTGACAGCAGTTTCATGTTTCTTTGCATCTTTGAATATGTTGCTGCTTGATCTTTAGATAGACCAGAATCTGAACATATGTTTCCGTGCTGGACTTTGACATCATGGCTTGCTTTTGCTTTGATCTTTTGAATTAAGAATCGAGATTGCCATCAGGTTCTCTACTGGACTGTGATCCATCAGGGTACTTTTCTATTGATGTTTGCATTTAGAACAATATCATGTCATTGCAAATGTAGATACCATTCCGGTTCTCCTTAGAACCGGAATCTGTTGACATCATGGTTATTTTGCTTTGATGTTTGACATCATGGTTGCTGTTGCTTAGATTATTTGAATATTAGATAACCAGAATCTTACACAAATGTTGTGATCTTTTGAAATGTTCCTGTGCTTTGATTTTTGACATCATGGTTGCTTTTGCTTTTGATCTTTGGAATTTAGAACAGAATCTACACATCATGTTCTTTGCCTAATTTGTATTATACCGGAATCCACATAATTTCGACTGATATTTGACCAGTGCTTTGTTGATTTTGGAATTGATCGTTCGGTCTTAGAACGATCAATGCGTCACAGTTCGTGTAGATCTTGTTTAAACTCCGGTTTTCCAGAACCGGAATCTGAGTGACATCATGTTTTTTGCTTGATTGTTGACATCATGGTTGCCTGTTGCTTTGACTTTGATTATTATACCAGAATCTGACAACAGAATTGGTGTCGTTGACGTTGGACTTTGACATCATGGTTGCGTTTGCTTGAGTCTTGGAATTAGAAATCCAAGAATCTGCACGTGGTTTCTTTGAACCTTGAATCTGTGACATCATGTTCCTTTGCTTTGATTGTTTACAATGGGTCTTTTGCTTGGATCTTTTGCGAATTTAGAACCAGATCTAACACCATGTATGGTCTTTGCTTTGACTTTTCTGTGTGCTTCTTTGAATTTAGAACAGATGTCCGGTTCTCCTTAGAAACCAGAATCTGATCATCATGGTCTTTGCACGTTACATCATGGGTGGACTTTGACTTTGATCGTGAATTTAAAACCAGAATCTGACATAGGTCTTACTTGTACTTGACTATGGTCTTTGCTTGATCTTTGTTAAACAGAACTGAATAAGGCTACTCTTTGAATTGGTTGCTTATGCTTTGATCTTGTTGGAATATTAGAATCAGTTCTGGTTCTCCTTAGAGACTGCGAATCCAATGAATGCCAAGGTCCTTGTTTTGATCTGTTGGAATTGAAGAACCAGTTCCGGTTCTCTTAGAACTGGAATCTGATGACATCATGGGTTTTTGCTTTTGATCTTTGACGATCATGGTGCTTTGCTTTGAATCTTTTGGAATTATAACCATGAACTGATGACAACATGGTTCTTTTCCTGTTGATCTTGAAATCCATGGTTGCCTTTGCTATTGATATGTTATTGACATCAATGCGTTTCTTTGACTTGTATCTTTTGGAATTTAGAACCGAATCTGATGACATCAGGTTGATTTGCTTTGATTTTTGAATTAGAACCAGTTCCGGTTATTTCTGTAGAACCGAAATGCAATGAAGCTCAACGGTTTCTTGCTTTGATCATTTTGGACATCATGGGTTGCTTTGCCTTTGATCTTTTGAATTTTAACCAGAATCTGACAAACATAGTGGTTCCTTGACCTTTGGATCTTTTTGAAATCAGGGGGTTTCTGTGTCGTCTTGTTCTGGCATCTTTTTGGGAATTTATGACCCAGAATCTGAACACTGGTTCGTGTGTTGTTTTGTTTGACGTTCCGTCTCTTAGAACGATCGATACATCATGGTTCATTTGCTTTGATCTTTAGACATTATGGTTGCATTTGCTGTTGATCATTTTGAATTTAGAACCAGAATCTGAGACAATGTCCTGCTTTGGCTTTTTGACTTGGTTGCTTTGCTTGTTTGAGAATTTATAAACACAGTTGCACTCGGGTTCTTCCTTATGACTTTGACATCCATGATCACTTTTGTCTTAACAGTGTTATTCTGCTTGCGTTTAGAACGATGCTGACCATTGTTGTGATTGATTTTGGATGACAGCGTCCGGTTCTCCTTAGAACTGAGAAATCTGATGACCATCATGGAGTTCTTTTGCCTTTGATCTATTGACATCAATGGTTCGTTTTGCTTTGATCCTTGAATATTATAAGACACACATATGGTTCCTGATTTGGATTTGCATGGTGGTTCTTGATATTGGATTGACGTTGGTCTGAACTGAATCTGCTCACGTTCCCGTACTAATTACCATCGGTTTCCTTGAACGGGTCATGCTCATGGATTGCCTTTTTTTGACATCATGGTTTCTTGTTTTTGCATCATGTTCTTGCCTTTGCTTTATAGGTCTTTGCTGATCTTTGAATTTAAAACCAGAATTGAGAACATCATGGTTTCTTTGCCTGTTGATTTGTGACATCATGGGTCCGGTTGCTTTGATCTTTTGACATCCACTGTCCTTTCGCTTTGATCTTGTGGAATTAATAAACTGGACCATTGTTTTTATATTACATCATGGGTTCTTTGCTTTGATCTTTTGGAATTTATAACCAGATTTGGTAAATATGTTCTTATAGCCGATCAATGAGCTGCACTGGTTCCTTGCTTTGATCGTTTTGAACATCAGGGTTCCTTTGACCTTGATCTTTGGAATTATAAATATCTGGACAACATGGGTCTTCTTGATCTTGACATCATGGTTCTTCTTTGCCTTTGATTTTTTACATTGGGTGATTTAGCCTTGCGCGTTTTGCAATTATGACCAGCAATCTGATGACGTCAGGTTCTCTGCGTTGATCTTTGACATCATGTTGACTTTGGCTTGATCTTTAGAATTTAATAACCAGAATCGACAACATCGTGGTTCTTTGCCGTTGATCTTTTTGACATCATGGTTCCTTTGCTTTGTATCCTTTAAAATTATGGTTCCTTTGCTTGTGATCTTTTGCAAATTTAGAACCAGAATCTGAGGACATCATGGTTCTTAGTAGCTTTGATCATTTGACATCATGAGTTTGCTTTTGCTTTGATCTTATGCGATTTTACAGAATCCACAGAATGGTTCTGTGACTTGATTGAATGGTTCTTTGCTTTGATATTTTGGAATGTAAACAGTAAGTGTCAACTTGGTTCTCTATGACCGTCTGGGAAATCAGGGTTGCTGTGCTTTGATCGTTTGAACATCATGTTTGCTTTGCTTGGATTATTTGAATATTTATAACCAGAATCTGACAACATCAGGTTCTTTGGGCCTTTGAATTCTTTTGAATCATGTTCCGTTGCTTTGATATTTTGAATCATGGTTCTTTGGCGTTGATCTTTTGGAATGTAGAACCAAATCTGAACAACATCAGGTTTCTTTGCCTTTGATTCTTTGAAAATCAGGGTTTCCTTTGCTTTGATCGTTTGGAATATTAGAACCGGAATCTGATGGACATCATGGGGTCCTTTGCTTTGATCTTTTTGACATCATGGTCTGGTCTTTGATCTTTTGGAAGTAAGAACCAGAAGCTGACCAACATCAGGGTGCTTGACGTTGGACTTTTGACATCATGGTTGCGTTTGCTTTGATCTTTTGCGAATTTGAACCAGAATCTGATGACATCATGGTTCCATTGCTTTGATATTGTGGAAGTTGTAGAACCAGTTCCAGTTTCGCCTTAGACCGATCTGAGTGACAGCATGGTTCTTTTGCTTTGAATCGTTTGACATCATGGTTGCTTTGCTTTGATCTTTTATTATTTATAACCAGAATCTGACAACATAATGGTTCCTTGACTTTGGACTTTTAACATCATGGTTGCTTTGCTTTGATCTTTTGGAATTTAGAATCAGTTCCGGTTCTCCTTAGAACTGGAATCCAATGACGTCACAGTTCCTTGTTTGTCAGTTAGATTTAGAACCAGTTCCGGTTCTCCGTTAGAACCGGATCTGATGACATCATGGTTATTTTGCGTTGATTGTTTGAATCATGTTGCCTTTTTGCTTTGATCTTTTTGGAATTTTATAACAAATCTGACACATAATGGTTCTTTGACTTTGGACTTTTAACATCATGTTGATTGCTTTGATCTTTTGGAATTTAAATCAGTTTTTCCGGTTCTCCTTAGAACGGAATCTGATGACAGCCAGGTTATTTTGCTTTGATGGTTTGACATCAGGGTTGGCGTTGCTTTGATCTTTTGGAAGTTATAACCAGAATCTGACAACATTCGTGGTTCTTTGCCTTTGATCGTTTGAATCATGGTTCCTTTGCGTTGATCTTTTAACATTATGGTTCCTTTGCTTTGATCTTTGCGAATTAGAACCAGAATCTGATGAACAGCATGGTTTGTTTTGCTTTGATTTATTTTGGAATTTAAGAAACCAGTTCCTTCTCCTTAGCACACAATCTGATGACAGCATGTTCTTTTGCTTTGATCATTTGACATCATGGTTGCTTTGCTTTGATCCTTTGATATTGAATAACCAAATCTGACAACATAATGGTTCCTTGCTTTGGACTTTTTTTGACATCATGGTTTTGCTTTTGCTTTGATTGTGGAATTTAGAATCTGTTCCGGTTCTCCTTAGAACTGGAATCCAATGACATCATGGTTGCTTTGCTTTGATCATTTGGAATTTGGAACCAGTTCCGGTTCTCCTTAGAACTGGAATCTGATGACATCATGGTTCTTTGCCTTTGATCTTTTGACATCATGGTTCTTTTGCTTTGATCTTTTGGAATTTATAACCAGAATTTCAGAACATCATGGTTCTATGTCTTTGATCTTTTGACATCATGGGTTCCTTTGCTTGATCTTTTTGACATCATGGTTCTTTTGCTTTGATCTTTTGGAATTTAGAACCAGAATCTGACAACATCATGGTTCTTTGCCTTTGATCTTTTGACATCATGGTTCCTTTGCTTTGATCTTTTTGACATCACGTGTCCTTTACCTTTATCTTTTGGAATTTAGAACTGGAATCTGATGACATCATGGTTACTTTGCTTTGAATTTTTGGGGAATTTAAGAACCAGTTACGGTTTTTCCTTAGAACCGGAATCCAATGACGTCACGTGTTCCTTGCTTTGATCTTTTTAAAA
>NW_020860525.1:0-1110 GCF_000972845.2 Larimichthys crocea | reverse complement strand
TAGGGTTCCCATCCTGAATCCTTCAGAATGGGCACCTTTGAAGTGCTCCCAATCTGAATCCTTCATTTTGTGCACCTTTAAAGGGTTTCTCGAATGTTCAAGGAATTCGTTCAAGGATTTTCAAGGATTTTAAAGGATTTTAAAGGATTCATTTTGTTGCACCTTTAAAGGGTTTCCCGAATGTTCAAGGAATTCGTTCAAGGATTTTCAAGGATTTTCAAGGATTTTCAAGGATCACCTTTAAAGGGTTTCCCGAATGTTCAAGGAATTCGTTCAAGGATTTTCAAGGATTTTCAAGGATCACCTTTAAAGGGTTTCCCGAATGTTCAAGGAATGCGTTCAAGGATTTTCAAGGATTTTCAAGGACTTTCAAGGATTGCTACTGGACATGTACTTCTACAAGTCACACGGGTCTGAAATTTTAGTATGTTGTTCGGGGGTCCCAGACGAGCGGATAGACATTGGCCCGGTCCCCGTCGGCCCAGTACTTTTTGATGGGCGGGGCCCGCGAGGCGCGCCGTTACGCGAATCCGAGCCCTCGCCACGGCCACAAAAACGCACCAAACCACATGAAACTAGCTGTGCTTTTATTCCCTGAGGCCTAGATCAGGCTCCCAAAGTCCCAACTCTGTGGGACTTCTAGAAAGCTAACTAGCTCTACGGTGATGGGATCCTGACGGGACCAAAAAATCCCAGCACAGGGCTGCACGGTGTACAACATAGTCGAATTTCAGCCTCCCAACCTAAAGCGTTGACGAGTTATTAACAAAACGGTTGTTAAAAAACACTTTTAAAGGTGCTCAAAATGGAGGATTCAGGATGGGCACCCTTTAAAGGTGCCCAAAATGAAGGATTCAGGATGGGAACCCTAGGTGAAAACGGGGACCCTGATTAGAGTTCAGCGTGCACCCGAGAAGTACAGAGAGGTGTCCCCATCCACCCCACTCCAAGTTCAGGGGGTGGGGGATGGGCGGTGAGCCTTTTTTTTTATTTTCCTTCTTTTTTTCGCATTTTCATTTTGGACACCTTTAAAGGGTGCCCGTTCTGAAGGATTCAGAATGGGCACCCTTTAAAGGGTGCCCGTTCTGGGGGCGGTCGGTGGCGTAGTGG
>NW_020860524.1:0-658 GCF_000972845.2 Larimichthys crocea | reverse complement strand
AAACTACCAGCAGGACTGAAATCATCCCCAACTTTTAGCACTTTTAAATCCAGGTTAAAAACGTTTCTATTTTCACGTGCTTATGGCTGAGCTCTTTAAAGAACTCTTAAAGATTTTTTAATCATAATCCAGTGATTCGTTTAATGTTTTAAATTGTTTTCAAATTTGCTGTTTTCTGATGTTTTTAATTAAATTTTCTTGTCTTTTTATTTTTTTATTTCTATTGCTATTGCTTGTCTTAATGTCAAATGTTTTTCCTTGCCTCTGTAAAGCACTATGAATTGCCTTGTGTACGAATTGTGCTATACAAATAAACTTGCCTTGCCTTGCCTAAAAAGTGAACAATGAAGAAGTGAAAATTCAAGCACTGATGTTTAAAAGCAGCTGTTAAAACAATACAATTCACAAATAATCACAGGCAAGTGCTCCTGAAGGCCCACTCAAGGCCCACTCACACCGGAGGTGTACGCACCGCATAAAGGCTGCGCCGTGGTAAACGGAGCAGATAGCTGCCAGTCTAGTCAATGAGAGCACTCACACAGGGCGCGTCTCTCCACGCTGCAGTGCTATCATTCCATAGCACTTCTATTTTTGATGTGAGCCGTTGCTAAACCACATAAATTTCAACAGAGCATACAGTCCCTGACAAAAGTCTTGT
>NW_020860523.1:0-673 GCF_000972845.2 Larimichthys crocea | reverse complement strand
TTATCTTCAAGGTTCTTTCCAAAAACGTGTTTTACAGATAACTACCAATGTGTTTTTTATTACACCAAATCAACTCAACAAATCACCTGTATTTACCATGTTTCCAGAGCGAAGTTACCTTCATGCCCTCTGCTGGCATTGAGTTTGTAACTCAGGTTGGCTCCCACATCCCTGAATATGTCAACTCTGGATTAGAGATGCACACCAACCTGTTCCATGAAAGTGGGCTCAGTGCCAAGATCTCCATGGGACGTGACAACGTCAAGCTGACAATCCCTGCTCCAGTGAAGCCTACAAAGCTCATAAAGATGACGTAAGTCTATTTTCACATTTTCTACATTTAAAACTGTTACTGTATATTTAAACTAAAACAGCCAAAGTTACATTTTAACTTTGTTGCATTTAAAATTTAGAAACACCCTGGTGGCAGTGACTGGATCAGAGGTGATGACAATCCCCCCTATGGTGATGGACAAGGTTGATGTCAGTGAGTGCACGCCTGTCTTTGCTGGAATGAAATACTGCACGGCTCTGCAGTACACTGATGCTTTCTCTCAGGACACAGCTCCCTACTTCCCCTTTACCGGAGACAGCAAGTGAGAAAGACTTTTTATAATTATCTTTATACAATAAATTTGTGAATATTGCTGATTAATTTAATTATCCAAATAGA
>NW_020860522.1:0-1081 GCF_000972845.2 Larimichthys crocea | reverse complement strand
TTGCCTCCATTGTTGTTGCCTCCATCGTTGTTGCCTCCATCGTTGTTGCCCCCATCGTTGTTGCCGCCATCGTTGTTGTTGCCTCCATTGTTGTTGCCTCCATTGTTGTTGCCGCCATCGTTGTTGCTGCATTACCTGAAAAATCCAAAAACCCTGAATAGACTTATCCTGTCAATTATTGCATTAAAACCAAAAACCCAATAAAAAGACATGTAAACAAACAAACTGTTGAATGAAGAAATGACCTAATTTCTATAAATGAGAAAGAATGATGTCATCTTCTGACTTCAAACATCAAACAAATCATCAAATATAGTTTGTTCCATCAGGATGAAGTGACTTTAAACAGCTCATCATGAGCTCACCTGGTTTCTCACCTGAGGTCTGATGGCTGAAGGGAAACTGCTGCACTTGTCCATTGTAAAGATTCTTCACTTCACAGTTAAGTGACTTGTACATCTTTGACTCCTGCTTCTTATAGGTCAAATTAACTGAGCAAATACGCCGTGATGTCTCCTTGTCTTTAACTTTACCCTCATACAGCCACTCCACTCTGTGATTACACCATTGCACAGAGCAGGACAACGTCACCTCATCATTGTTCTCGTGTTCAGTCACTGGTGAAGAGAGTAAAATTCACTTCATCACTATGATCAGAATTATTGGGATGTTTCACAGTTTGAGCTGAAAACATGATGATGGAAATACTCACTGCTAACAACAGACAGATAAACTCGATGGTCTGTATATCCTGATTCAAACTGTCTGCAGGTGTAACCACCAGCATCTTCATCTGTGACGTTCTTTATAACCAGAGAACAGTTCTGTGTAACACTCAGTCTGTCTGATTTAGATTTGGCTTCTTCACCAATCTGCCCATTTTTAATCAGCTCTACTGTTTCTCTGCTTCCTGGACCATAGAAGACCCAGTCAGTACGCTCACATTTGTCCTGATTACCAATCACATTTCCACAAGGCAAAGTGACTTCATCTCCAACTCTGACAACAACACGGAGAACAGATTGTCCAGTCACTGCTGCTGAAACAATGAGAAAGAAAAAAAAGATCAAATCTGAATCTG
>NW_020860521.1:0-1199 GCF_000972845.2 Larimichthys crocea | reverse complement strand
TTCACGACTGCCGAACTGCTGGATTCCATCGAGAGTCCCTGGCCTTGTCCAAAGCCCCGAAAGTCCCGACCTCCACAGTTTCTCCTTGGCAGGATGAACACGAAAAGAATTCTGGTTGGTCCAGTCGAGACCCACAGCCGGTTTGGGGTGGTTAATCCTCCTACGCTCGGCTCCCTCTTGTCAGCTGTGGCTCTCCAGATTCTTCTATTTGCGATGTTAGGCTGTTCGTCTGTTCCTTCTCGGTGGTTTAGAGTTTAAGTCCGTAGATTCAATGCTCCCATTTTGGTCTGTCGTCCACCATGTCTCGAACTTGGGTGCCGGCTGACGAGGATAACCACGATCTCCGTTGTGCAGCAGTTCTTATACTCCCTGCTTGTTGGATTTTCCCCTATCAGGCTACAATGAGTCACCTGCCGGAGTCCAACCATATTAGGTGGTAGCTCATCCTCCTTGTTCATTCCTCCAGATGTTTCCTGTTTGCTTCACTTGTCCTTTCCCTCTGGTCCTAGTTACTCAACATTTCTTGGCCAACCTCTCAGCATGATTTTGTTATGGTTACTCACATAGCTACTAGCTGTTGCAATGATTTCACAATCTCTAGTAGTCAGAATCAAAACACAGTTATAATCACAATCTTTTCTCATGGTTACACTTATTTCAACATTTCATCCTTACATTTTCTAGTACAGAATCATTATTGATCATATTTCAGTTTAGCTCATTTTTCTAGTTATGTATTACTCACACTCAGACAGAAAGTCCCCAATTGTCCAGCTCAGAGGTGGAAAGTCCCAAAATGTCCGATGGCTTATGCCATTGCCAGTCATACTAGAAAGTCCCCATGACTATCACATTAACTCCTTCGCAGTGTCGGCGGATCAGGGATCTCAACTTACTTGACAACACACACCCACACAATCGTGTGGCTGGACTGACACCTAAAGGGTGCAGATATAGTGAAGTGAACAGAACAATAAGAAAAAACACGTGCAGCTGTGAAAACTTTTTATTTTGTTTATTATTTTCTATACCTACCCGGATAAGGCTGTTGTATGTATTTCATGTGGTTTATTATTCTCCCCAGCTTCATATTAAAATAGGGGAGCATTGTTCTCATTAACAAAAAGAGCCACAGTGTCGTGTCGTTCACGTGCATCGGTTGGTTACACCTGGGCTCTTCTGTTTCTTATTCTGGCCAT
>NW_020860520.1:0-525 GCF_000972845.2 Larimichthys crocea | reverse complement strand
AGGCAAGGGCACGCCCAAAGCAAATCAAAATAGGTAGCCGGGTACTGGTGACATCTGTCACAAATAGGATCAACACCATCATGTTTTAGACAGTGTGGCCTTAGTTAAATGACAGCAGTGAAGAATCTTTGTAGTGTCGAGCAGGTATGGAGGAAGAATGGACCAGCCGCAGACATTCATCCCAAACATCAACTGCAAGTTCACATTGGAAATCATTCTCCCATAGTGTCCTAACAGTATGAAGTGAGGCTGGGTTTCTCACATTTTGAAGATTAAACATAAAGTAAAGTGATTAATCAACAGTGAAAATAAAGTTTTGTTTGTTTTGTTTGCAAAATGAAATTTCAAAAACTAAACAGTGAACTCTTCAGTTATCACTGAAATATGTTTGATCCTTAAAATCAATATGGACAGCATGGAATGACAGCATAATAAATAACTGGGTCGTTCATTCCACTCACAGAAAACACTGCTGTGACTTTATATCTTCATAAAAGTGGCAATAAAGGAGGGTATTGATATTTT
>NW_020860519.1:304-594 GCF_000972845.2 Larimichthys crocea | reverse complement strand
ATAATCAGATATTAATTCATTGACCAAGACAGATTTAGATGACAAAGACCTGATATTCAGGAGTCCACATTTAATTCTCTTATTTTGGACTGTTGGAGATGTTGATTTAATTTTTATTTAGTTTTTATGATGAACTCCTCTTCTGTTTGTTTTATCTTTAAATAATGTAGGTGGATGGGGGACAGACACAGTCTCTATACTAAAGGACTGGGTGGGCAACTGCTCTAATGGAGGCGCAGAGAAGCGTGTAAGAAGCAGCTCTGCTTCCTGGTCTCAACTCTGGGTTGCCG
>NW_020860519.1:0-294 GCF_000972845.2 Larimichthys crocea | reverse complement strand
GGTTTTGGTCAACTAATAAACTTGGCCATATTTCTAGATATGAGAGCTGCTCCATCCAAAGTGGGATGGATGCCGTCTCTCCTAATCAGACCAGGTTTTCCCCAGAAAGGTGTCCAATTGTCTATGAAGCCCACATCGTTTGCTGGACACCACCTCGACAGCCAGCAGTGAAATGACGACATGCGGCTAAACATATCATCACTGGTCACATTGGGGAGGGGACCAGAGAAAACTACGGAGTCCGACATCGTTTTGGCGTATTTACACACCGATGAAACATTAATTTTAGTGACC
>NW_020860517.1:0-549 GCF_000972845.2 Larimichthys crocea | reverse complement strand
CTTTCAAATGCAGTACCCCAAATGAGCCATTAGTGTTGAGCAGTCAAATCAGGAGGTTAGAGGACTTGTTTGTTTTCACAAGGACAGAGCCGGTCTGGTGAAGTTGTTTCCTGCAACGCACAATATATCTGCTTTGTCCTCAAGCTGCCTCCATATAACATCATTACATCAGCATGATGAGTAGCACAAAAAATAAGTGATGCAATCTCTCTAACCACTTTGCCATGAACACTTTATTTTTGACCACTAGTATGAATGCTTTATGTTTAATAAACACTAAGACTTAATACTCACCCCTCGCCAAAAGTAGGTGTTGACTTAAATAACTAAATAAGTATGTGTTTATATGACAACATCTACAACAAAGGTAATGCTCCTTAAACGCTAATTGTCGTCTAGTGATGGGAATTTTGGCTCTTTTTGGAGAGCCGGTTCTTTTGGCTCTGCATACCATAAGGAGCCGGCTCTTTAGGCTCCCAAACGGCTCCTCACATTTTATTAATTGGTTTATTATTTTGTTATTATTGCTGTTATTATTATTTAATATTT
>NW_020860516.1:0-665 GCF_000972845.2 Larimichthys crocea | reverse complement strand
ATATATATATATTTTTCTGTTTGATACAGTTTGTTTAAATTACCCCCAATTTCCAGTTACTTCCCATAATTCCCATAGAGTTTCCTGTTTGAATTTGAATATATTTCCAAAAAACTTCCCATGCAAAGTTTCTGGAAAGTTTCCACCCCTTTGAAACCCCAAGACTGATTAGTCCAAAATCAAACAGAATAAATGATAATGACAAAAATCATTTGTTGCAATAACTTTTACTTTTTTAAAGTTGTTTGCAGCTTTTCTGTCTCACAGCTGTGGCTTGCTACAACAGAGGTTGGAGCAAACTGTGAACGAGGAATTGTTGTGATAACCTTCAAGGCTAAAGACAGGGGTCAGATTCACTTGTCAGTGTGAGAAACGGCTGAGCTTTAGTTCAGGACAGGAACTGGATAAACTTTTATGACTCTGTCAGACTCTGAACTGCTTTGTGTGTGCAGGATCTCTGACCTTTCAGCTGAAATAACTAACCTGGTATTATCTCATTGATATTCTTTGTAATGATTACACATTACAGCTGCATGCTCATATTGTCTTCTTAACCTCATGTTGTTATTACTCTGTTAAATAAATCAAAGTCAGTATTGGAATAACTGTGTATTTGTCCATCTCACTGGAATGTCTACCACACTGTATGCCATGTAATGTATATG
>NW_020860515.1:0-551 GCF_000972845.2 Larimichthys crocea | reverse complement strand
AGGAGGCGCGGGGTGTTCAGAGGGAGGAGGAGGAGGCGCGGGGTGTTCAGAGGGGGGAAGGAGGAGGAGGAGGCGAGGGGTGTTCAGAGGGGGGAGGGAGGAGGAGGCGCGGGGTGTTCAGAGGGAGGAGGAGGAGGGGTGTTCAGAGGGGGGAGGAGCAAACTTTGTGTTTTTCTGAGCTGACAGAAAAATGGAGGCGAAGATAAAAACGCTTCGTTACGTTTCCTGACAGGAAGTGAGCGAAGACATCGTCAACACGCGACCTCGTTAAGACGGAAACGTTTGATCACCTGAACTGTAAACAGAGCTGCAGTCTCTGTAACGTCCAGCAGGGGGAGACTCACCAAAGACTGAAGACTGAGAGTCTTCAAGACTAAAGACTGAACACACAGAGTCTTCAAGACTAAAGACTGAACACAGAGAGTCTTCAAGACTAGAGACTGAACACACAGAGTCCTGGAGACTAAAGACTGAACACAGAGAGTCTTCAAGACTAAAGACTGAACACAGAGAGTCTTCAAGACTGAAGACTGAACACACAGAGTCTTCAA
>NW_020860514.1:0-1037 GCF_000972845.2 Larimichthys crocea | reverse complement strand
ACATCACTTATGTTTTATTTTTTCATCTAAAAATAAAGGTAGCTACTAAAGTAACATTAGTAACTTTACAAAATGTTGGCACCATTTTTGCTCACATCAGCAAACTTATCTGAAAGTCTCACACAGATATGCTTATACTGTAGATGTCCATCTAAGTTAGCATATAGACTGCATCCTTTGTTTAAAAAAATCTTGATGATGTTCTCAATTAAACGTTTCTTTCTTCGGAGATGATGATGGAAGTACCTAACAGTTGAGCTAGCTTCCTTCATCTCTGATGAGAGAGCACGGATCGGGCACTTACAACTCCAAGCCCCCCAGGAACTGGAAGCACCGGGCTTGAAGCCAATTTGACATAATGGCTAAATTGTGTAATGACAGCAATCGTGACATTATGTGATGCACGTATGACTAACACAAAGCTTTTATTGTGTAGCAGCTGTAAAACAGTGAATACATCACAGCCCAGTAGGTGAACCGGACCATCTGATGGTTGTCAGAATTGGCAGATTACCAGTCTAAGCCTGTCTGTGTGCAAGAACAATAAAAGATCTCAATCATCTTAGTTGCTGTGTGTGACATCATATTTGTTTGTCTTGTTGCCTTGTATGACACACAATAAAATCACAGCTCTGCTACAGATGCCAAACATTTTCAGCTGCCAAAGGAATTAATGATTGGTTAGATTTGTTGATTTGTGTTGAAAGGGACTGGAAGAACAACACCATATCATCTTAGTTAATGTCACAGGTTGACATTATCAGCAAGTAGTACAATATGCAAATTTACATAGCGTAACAACAATGTGGGTGTAAAAGTCATTTGAGAAGTATAGACAAGACGAGACACCTCAACAGGTAAAGGTTTTGTTCATGTAAATGCAGACTATTATGTTTGGCATTTAATACTTGAGCATCAGAAAAAAGAGTTTGCTCATTCTGTGAAAGTGACTCCAGAGGTATGCACTTAATTGCTCACTACCTGTTGTTAAGCCTTGCTGACCTTTTGAAGAGTGTTGCTGAAATTTCTGGGAAGCA
>NW_020860513.1:0-14439 GCF_000972845.2 Larimichthys crocea | reverse complement strand
AATGATCTAAAAACAGCAGCTAAAAACTGAGTAAAACATGAGCTAACCGCGGCTAACAACCTTGAGCTAAACAGGGCTCAGAGCAGGTACACGAAAACTGAGCTAATGTTAGCTAACAGCAACACAGCTAAAAAACCGGCAACATGGAGGCTACCAGCAGTAACAAATGAGGAACAGGAGCTAACAGGCAGCTAACAGACTGAGCATAACATGAGAGCTACACAGCCAGCTAACAAACTGTACAGAGCTAACATGGCTACACATTGCAGCTCATCTTAAGCAAACTGGATAATACGTGAGCTAAGTTACCAAAGCTAAAACAATACAAGGAGCTGAGACAGATAACAGCATGCTAACAGACTATGAGCTAACATGAACTAGACAGCAGCTAAACCAGACTGAGCTAAATGAAGCTACAGCAGCCTAACAAACTGGCTAACAAGATACTAAACAGCAGCTAAACAAATACTGAGCTAAATGGAGCTAACTAAGCCGGCTAAAAAATTGAGCTAACAGGGCTAAGAGCATGGTAACAAACTTGGAGCTAATGTGAGCTAACAGCAGCTAACAAACGAGATGGCTAACAGGAGCGCTAACCAATGAGCAAACAGGGCAAGCGGATAAAACTGAGCCCCTAACATTTAGCTAACAGCAGGGCTAACAAACTGGAGCTAAACTGAGCACACAGCGGCTAACCAAACTGAGCTCGAACCATGAAGGCTAGACAAGCAGGCTGAAACGACTTGAGCTAACATGAGCTCACAACGAGGCTAAAAAACAAACTGAGCTAAAACATGAGCTCACAGCAGTAGCTAACAAATGAGCCAACTAGCTTGACAGCGCTCTACACAGCTAACAGTAGCTAAACGGCTAACAACTGAGCTAACATGTCAGCTAAAAAGCGAGCCTAACAAACGGAGCTAACCATTGGGCGTAACAGGACAGTTTACACAAACTTATTGCTAACATGAATTTGCTAACAGGCAGGCTAACAAACTGAGCACCATGAGCTAAAGCGCTAACAAACTGAGCTGAGCTAACATGTAGCTAACACGGCTAACAATCGAGGTCAAAGCTACGTAAGCACGGTAACACACAGCAACATGAGCAGACATCGGCCTAACGAGCTAAATGAGCTACAGCAGGCTAACAAACTGAGCTAACCATGAGCTAACAGGAGCGTAACAAAACAGAAGCTGACCATTAGCTAAGACAGGAGCTAACAAACTGAGCTATGTAGAACAAGTAGCTAACAAAGCGGCTAAACAAGCTAACAGCAAGTAAAAACTGAGCACCTGACAAGCAGCTAAACAGACTAAACATAGCTAAGAGAGCTAACCAAACATAACATGAGCTAAACAGCGGCTAACAAATTGAGCTAACATGGGCTATGAGCAGGTAACAAAACAACTGAGCTAGTTCAGCTAACAGCAGCTAACAAACGGAGCTGAACATAGCTAGGACCAGCAGTTAACCAACTGAGGTGAAAAACTGAGCTAAACAGCAGCATAACAGGACTGAGCTAACAGGATGAGCAACCAAGGCGAGCTAGAAGAACAAATGAAGCTTAAATGAGCTAACAGAGTTAACAAAACTGACGAGATAACATGAGTCTAACAACAGCAGCTAAACCAGACTGAGCTAAACATGAAGCTAACAGAAGCTAACAACCTGAGCTAACATGAGCTAACAGCAGCTAACAGACCTGAGCTAACATGAGCTCACAGGCACAAGCTGGAGCTAAAACATGAGCTACACATGAGCTCACAAAGAGGCTAAACATGAACGCTGACGACTAACATGATACACGGAACATGGATAATGCTGAGCAGGTAACAACCTGAGCTAACATGTTAGCTAAACGATGCAGCTAACACATGAACGCTAACATGAGTCTAAGCAGCAAAGGGACAACGAGCTAACTTATAACTAACGAAGCAGCTAACAAGACTGAGCTAACATGAGCTAAACACGCATAACAAAACTGGAGCTAAACATGAGCTGAACAGCGCTTTAACAAAATTGAGCTAACATGGGCTAAGAGCGGGTTAACAAACTGAGCTAATGTTTAGCTAACAGCCGAGCTAACAAAAACTGGAGCTAACACTACTCAGCTACACTAGCTAACGGCTAACAGGGCAAATAACACTGAGCCAACATGATGCTACAGCGGTAACAATAGTGAGCCAACATGCAGCTAACAGGGAAGCTAACAATTGAGCTACTGAGCTAAAGCGGACAGAACGGCTAAAATGTTAGCTAAGCGAGGCTACCTGAGCTAACACGAGCAACAACTGAGCCTACCATGAAGGCTCAACAGCTGGCTAACAAATGAGCTAGAAGCGCAGCAGGAACAAAACTGGAGGCTAACATTAGCGTAACAGCAGCTAAAAAACTGGAGCTAACATGAGCTAAACAACAGCTACCAACTTGAGCTAACATGGCTAACACAGCACAAACTGAGCCAACATAGCTATAGCGGCTACAACAAACGCGAAGCTAACATGAGCTAAGCAGCAGTTAAACAAAACTTGAGCTACACATGAGCTAACAGCAGCTAACAGACTGAGCTAACATAGCTAACAGCAAGCTAACAGACTGAGCTAACAATGAGCTACCACGCAGCTAACCAAAACTGAGCTCAATGAGCTACACAGCGGCTAACAAATTGAGCTAACATGGGTCTAAGAGCAGGTAACAACTGAGCTAAGTTGCTAACCAGCAGCTAACAAACGGAAGAGATAGTAACATGAGCACAGCAGTTAACAAACTTAGGTAACATGAGCTCACAGCAGCTAACAAACTGAGCTAACATGAGCAACAGCAGTAACAAACTGGATAACATGAGTAACAGCAGCTAACAGACCTGAGCTACATGCGCTCCGCAGCTAACAAAATGAGCTAACCTGAGCTACAGCAGCTAACAGACGAGCTAACCTGACTACAGCAGCTAACAAACTGAGGCTAAACATGAGCTAACAGCGGCTAACAAATTGAGCTAGAACATGGCTAAGAGCAGGTAACAAAACACTGAGCTAATGTTAGCTAACAGCAGCTAACAAACTGAGCAACATGAGCTAACAGCAGCTGTTAACAAACGTTAGTAACATGAGCTTACAGCAGCTAACAAGATCTGAGCTAACATGAGCTAACAGCAGCTACAACTGAGCTAAACATGAGTCTAACAAGCAGTTAACAAACTGATGATAACAGAGCTAACCAGCAGTACAGACTGAGCTAACATGACGCTAACAGCGCTACCAAACTGATAGCTAACATGAGCTAACAGCAGGCTAACAGAACTGAGCAAACATGAGCTAACAGCAGCTAACAAAGACTGCAACATGAGTAACAGCGGCTAACAAATGAGCTAACATGGCTAGAGCAGGGTAACAAACTGAGCTAATGTTAGCTAACAGCAGCTAAACAAAACTGAGCTAAAACATGAGAACTAACACCGCTAACAAACTGAGCAACATGAGCTAACAGCGGCTAACAATTGAGCTAACATGTGCTAAACAGCAGTTAACAAACTGAGCTAGTTAGCTAAGCAGCTAACAAAACTGGCTAACATGAGCTAACAGCAGCTAACAAACTGAGCTAACATGAGCTAACAGCAGCTACAGACTGAGCTAACATGAGCTAACAGCAGTTAACAGACTGGACTAACATGAGCTACAGCAGGCTAACCAAACTGAGCTAAAGATGGCTCACAGAGTACACAAAAACTGAGGTAACAGAGCTAACGCAGCTAACAGACTGGCAACCATGAGCTAACAGCAGTTAACAAATGAGCTAACATGACGCTAACACGCAGCTAACAGACTGAGCTAACATGAGCTACAGCAGCTAACACAACTGAAGCTAACATGAAGCTAACCAGCGGCTAACAAACTTGAGGCTAACATGGGCTAAGAGCAGGTACAACACTGCGCTAACATGAGCCAACGCAGCTACCAAACTGAGCTAACAAGGCTAACAGCGGCTAACACAATTGAGCTAACATGGCTAAGAGGCACGGTTAACAACTGAGCCTAATGTTTACAGGCAAACCTCTAACTGAGCACCAGAAGCTAACAAAACGAGCTAAATGAGCATAACAGCAGCTAAACAGACTGAGCTAACATGCAGCTAGCTAACAGCATCTACAGCTGAGCAACAACAAAACATTCAACTGAGCTAACATGAGCTACAGCGGCTAACAAATTGAGCTAACATGGGGTAAGAGCAGGTAACAAAACTGAGCTAATGTTAGCTAACAGCAGCTCACCAACGGAGCTAACATGAGCTAACAGCAGGTAACCAACACTGAGGTAACATGAGCTAAACCGCAGCTAACAGACTGGGTAACTAACATGAGCTAACAGCAGCTAACACACTGAGCTAAACCATGAGCTAACAGCGTTACACAAACCTGAGATAACCATGTAGCTAACAAGAGGCTAACAGACTGAAGCTAACATGATCGTACAGCAGGCTAACAAACTTAGCTACACTGAGCTAACACAGCAGCTAACAGGACTGAGCTAACATGAGCTAACAGCAGACTAACAAACTGGAGCTAACAATGAGCTAACAGCGGCTAACAAAATTAGCGCTAACATTGGCTAACGAGCAGGTAACAAACACTGGAGCTAATGTTAGGCTAACAGCAGCTAAACAAACTTGAGCAACATGAGCTAACAGCAGCTAACAAATGAGCAACATTAGCTAACAGCGGCAACAAAACTGAGCCAACATGGCCTAACAGCGGGCTAACAAACTGAGCCAAACTGAGCTAACAGCGGCCTAACAAATTTAGCTAACCATGGCTCAAGAGCAGGTAAACAACTGAGCTTAATGTTAGCTAACAAGCAGCTAACAAACTGAGGCTAACATGAGCTCACAAGCGGGGCTAACAAACTGGCTAACCTGAGTAACACGCTAACAAACTGAGCCAACCATTAGCTACCAGCAGCTAACAAAACTGAGGCTAAATGAGCTAACAGCAGCTAACAACTGAGCCCAACAATTTACTCTAATGGGCTAACAAACGGAGCAACCATGGCTAAGAGCAGGTTAACAAACTGAGCTTACACATGACTAACAGCAAGCTAACAAAACTGAGCCTACATGAGCTAACAGCGGGCTCAACAAACTGAGCTCCATTGAGGTAACAGCGGCACTAAACCAAAACTGAGCTAACTGAGCTAACACAGCTACAAACTGACCCAACATTAGTCTAACATCCATCTAACAAACCGAGCTAAACAATGAGCTATAACAGCAGCTGCTAAAAAATGAGCCCACATTAGATAATAGCGGCTAACAAACGGAGCTACATGGGCTAAGAGCAGGTAACAACACACTGAGCACACATGAGCTAACAGCAGCAACAAACGGCGCTTTTAACATGACGCAACCAGCGGACTAACCAAATGAGTAACATGGGTAGAGCAGGGGTAACAAACTGAGCTAAACATGAGCTACACAGAGCTAACCGATTGGTCTAACATGAGCTAACAGCAGCTAACCAAACTGTAGCTAACAGCTGGCTACAGCGGCTACCCAAAATTGACGCTAACAGGCTAAGAGCAGGTACACAAAACGAGCTAATGTAGTCTAACAGCAGCTACAACACGGAGCTACATGAGCTACAGCGTTAACAAACTTAGTTGTAACATGAGCTAACAGCGTAACAGGAACTGAGCTAACATGAGCTACCAAGCAGCTAACAACTAACTGAAGCTAACTGAGCTAACAGTCAGTAACAAACGAATAACTGAGTCCGCATAACAGGATGCTATAACAGAGCTACAACCGAGCTAACAGAAGCTAAAAACGCAGCTAACAATGAAGCTAACAAGCAACGCGTAACAGACTGAGCTAAATGAGCTAACAGCAGCTAAACAACTGAAGCTAACATGATGCTAATAGCGGCTAACAATGAGCTAAACATGGGCTAAGAGCAGGGTAAACAAAGAGCTAATGTAGCTAACAGCCAGCTAAACAACACTGAGCTTAACATGAGCTAACAGCAGCTAAAACAAACGAGCTAACATTAGCTAACGCCGGCTAACAAACTGAGCCCAATGAGCTAACGCGGCTAACAACTGAGCAACCGAGCTAACAGCGGCTAACACATTGAGTAAACATGAGCTAACAACGGCTAACAAACTGAGGCTAACATGAGCTAACAGTAGCTAACAAACTGAGCCCCACATTAGCTAACAGCAGCTAACAAATCTGAGCTAACATTAGCTAAAAGCGGCTACAAACCTGACGGTAACATGAGCTAAGCAGTTAACAACGAAGCTCATGTAAGCACTAGCTACATGGGTAAACAGTAAAACTGACGCTAATGTTGCTAACAGCCAAGCTAACACCACTGACGCTAACATGACTAACAGCGGCTACCATACGAGCTAACATTCACGGCCTAACCTCACATGGACTAGCGCGCTAAACAAAACTGAGCCACATGGCTAACCGCCGGCTAACAACCTAGACCTGAGGCTAACAGGCTATGAGCTAACAGGCTAAGCAAAACTGAGCTAACAGCTCAACCAGTTGCTAACAACTGGCGCCAACATTTAGCTAACAGCAGCCTAACAAACTGAGCTAACATTAGCTAAACAGCGGCTAACAGACTGAAGCTTAAACTGAGCTACAGCAGCTAAACAAACTGAGCTAACATAGCTCACAGCGGCTAACAAAATTGAGCTAACATGGGGCTAGAGCAGGTAACAAACTGACGCTCAATGTTACGCTACAGCAATAAAAAACGAGCTACATGAGCTAACAGCAGTAACAAAACTGAGGGGTACATGGCTACAGCAGCTAACAGACTGCGCTAACCTGAGCTAACAGCAGCTACAAACTGAGCTAACATGAGCCGAGCCTAGATAACATGCAGTCTAACACAGCTAAAGACTGAGCAAACCTGACGCTAAACAGCAGCTAAGACAAACTGAGCTAACATGAGCTAACAGCAGCTACACAACTGAGCAACATGAGCTAACAGCAGCTAACGAACTGCTCACATAGTAGCTAACAATAGCAACAGAGCTTAACAGCGGCTAACAAATTGAGCTAACATGGGCTAAGAGCAGCTACACAAAACTGAGCTACATGAGCTAACAGCGGGCTAACAACATTGAGCTAACATGGGCTAAGAGCAAGGTAACAAACTGAGTCATGTTAGCTAACAGCAGCTAAACAAAAACCTGAGCTAACATGAGCTAACAGCCAGCTAACAAAACTGAGGCTAACATTGAGCTAAACAGCAGCTAACAACACTGAGCTAAACATTAGCTAACAGCGCGCTACAAACTGAGCCAACATGAGCTAACACGGCTAACCAACGAGCCAACTAATACCAGCGGCCTAAACAAATTGAGCTACACATTAGCTAAGAAGCAGTACCAAACTGAGCTACATGTTTAGCTAACAGAGCTAACAAAACTGAGCTACACTGAGCTAACAGCGGCTAAAAAACTGAGCTACATGAGCCTAACAGCAGCTAACAAACGAGCCAACATTAGCTAACAGCAGCTAACAAACTGAGCTAACATTAGCTAACAGCGGCTAACAACCTGAGTATATATGAGCTAACACGGCTAACAAACTGGTAACATGATCACGCAGTTAACAAACTGAGCTAACAGATCTACCGCAGCTACAGACTGAGCTAACATGAGCTACAGCGCTAACAAATGAGCTAACATGGCTAACAGCAGTTAACAAACTGAGATAACTGAGCTAACAGCAGCTAACAGACTGAGCTAACATTGACGCTAACAGCCAGCTACAAACCTGAGCCACATGCTTTAACAGCGCTAACACTGAGACTGAGCTGAACGATGAAGCTAACAGCAGCTAACAAACTGAGCTAACATGAGCTAACAGCGGCTAACAAATTGAGCTAACATGGGCTAAGAGCAGGTAACAAACTGAGCTAATGTTAGCTAACAGCAGCTAACAAACTGAGCTAACATGAGCTAACAGCAGCTAACAAACTGAGCTAACATTAGCTAACAGCGGCTAACAAACTGAGCCAACATGAGCTAACAGCGGCTAACAAACTGAGCCAACATGAGCTAACAGCGGCTAACAAATTGAGCTAACATTAGCTAAGAGCAGGTAACAAACTGAGCTAATGTTAGCTAACAGCAGCTAACAAACTGAGCTAAACATGAGCAACAAGCGGCTAACAAACTAGCTCACATTGGCTAACAGTAGCTAGCTAACAAACTGAGCCAACATTAGCTAACAGCAGCTAACAAACTGAGCTAACATTAGCTAACAGCGGCTAACAACCTGAGGTAATATGAGCTAACAGCGGCTAACAAACTGAGCTAACATGAGCTAACAGCAGCTAACAAACTGAGCTAACATGAGCTAACAGCAGCTAACAAACTGAGCCAACATTAGCTAATAGCGGCTAACAAACGGAGCTAACATGAGCTAACAGCAGTTAACAAACTGAGCTAACATGAGCTAACAGCAGCTAACAGACTGAGCTAACATGAGCTAACAGCAGCTAACAAACTGAGCTAACATGAGCTAACAGCAGCTAACAGACTGAGCTAACATGAGGCTAACAGCAGCTTAACAAATGAGCTAAAACATGAGCTAACATCAGCTAACACACGAGCTAACATGCGAACATCGCTAACAGCTGAGCTACCATGAGCCAACCGCAGCCAGCTGTCAGCGTTTACTTCACTGTCCATCATAAACTCTGTAAATCACAAAGGAGTTGAGCGGAGCAGCCGGAGGACATCAGAGGGAAAACCAGAGAAAACATTTCCCTCCATAAAATATGATCCAGTTTCACCAGAATCAGTGAAATAGTTGCTGCTGTGTGACTTAGTGCCGTAAAGTACGGTGGCCCTGAAGTGCAAAACACAACACCAAATTCAAAAACCCAATAGCAAATCAAATAACACAACAGCAAATCGAATAACACAACAGCAAATTCAAAACGGGAAGGGTAGGTACCCTCGAGGGACATGAATCGTCGCTGATTGGACTGGTGGTCCTTTGAACCGGAAAGACATGGCTTACATGTTTTCAAAATTTGAGCGCTGTTAGTGATGATGTACGCACTGCTATTAAAGAATATATTTATGCACAACATGGATGTGATGTGATACTACGGAAGCGCATTGCATTCACTGCATAAAAAAAAGAAATTAGACACTTTATCGTAATTACGAGATCTTTTCTCGTAATTATGAGATAAGGAAAGGTGCCTCATTGGCCACTGCACTTCGGTAAAGTTAGAAAGTTATTGGCACTTCTGGGATCAATAACCTTAAGTGAAACGTTGTTAAAACAGAAAACACGCATATTTTCAGAGATCCTCCAGATCCGGATCTTACGAGTCATTTGAGTCGTTTGTCCATAAGCGTGTAAATTGGAGCAGTGAAACAGAGCCCGGCTGTCTGAGACTACAAACAGGATGACTACATTCAAACCTTGCGAGCTGTTGCTTCATTCTGAGGAATCCCAAACTTCCCCTTCCCAGCTTATTAAAAAAGTCTCCAACATTCTATTAGGCGGCTGTTTGATTGAGCTGCGTTAGTAGTCAGTATTCTTATCCTCATAACTCTCCAGTCAGCATCACACATTAACTGTCGTAAACACCGTGAGAACATCATAGAAATGTGGCGAATGTAACTTAGAAAAGTGGGCAAGGCTCCGAGGGTAATTACAGACCGAACAACGCCAACTGGGGGAAATGCAGGAGGAGTCCAGGTTTATGTCAATAGGACACATACGTACGAAAAGACACCGGCACTTGTTTCCAACACCAAAATACAACGTTTATTTACAAAAAGGTTGTTTTCTAAAACAATATAGATTTAATACATATAACAAAATGAGCCCCCTTATCTAAGCAGCTGATTGGGTTGCTTCTTAAAGTGAATGTGCAGGAGACTGAGGGGCTGACCCTCGGAGATGACTTGCTGACGGGGGACGGGGCGGAGTCCTTATATAATACCACACGTGTGAAATGAAAACTACACACAAATATGGACACCCAGTGCCACTATTATACGAAATGAAGTGAAGTGAAGGGGCGACCACCACCGGGACGCCCGTCACTCACGGCCAGCGGCCACCACAGCTCCTATCCAACAAAAAAAAAAAAAGAGAGCACAGTTTATGCAACGCACTAAAGGGTTCCACATCACTACGTCATTCAACACTTATTAAAATGACAGTGCTGTGTGGGCCCAGGGATGAGGGACCCGCACACGCACAGACAAGATTAGTTAAATGACAATCGTAAGAATACACCCGCCTCATTGTACATATACGGGGGGACCTGGGTTACTCTTAAACGTTATTCATTTGTTTATGCTTTTAAATAAACACCCACAACCAAACTTTAAATGTAAAGATCTTAGGGTAAGTTCTTACTCTCAAAATATTCAAAAGTAATATTTTAAAAAAAAAACATTTAATTACTTTGCGCATAGTGAGATTTTGTATTTAACAGAAATAGTATTGGGTTTACTATTTTTCAGTTCTCTTATAACATCAATAAAATAAAGCACAACTTAAATACAGGATCTGAGAGACCCACACGCACTCACAACCTGGTCCACAACAGTTAAAAAAAAATCTATATGAGTTCATCTAAACCCCTGTTGCAGGCCTCTGCGTCGTAGCTTGGGTGCGTTGTGGCCTAACACCACAATGGCCGCTCACTTATAAAGGCAGAATAAAAGTAAAAGGCCCGTTGCACATCTCGGACTCACGCTCCCGACAGTCAGTGTGGTTCAAAGAGTAGTGGACATGGTCACCGAGTCCGGTGGTAAAGAGTAGTGGGACAGGTCACTGACAGCAGTGTGGTAAAGAGTCGTCGGACAGGGTCACAGACAGTCAGTGTTGGTTAAGCGTAGTGTGAACAGGTCACCGACAGTTCAGTTGTAAAGAGGTAGTGGACAGGTCACAGACCGTTAGTGTGGTAAAAGAGTCTAGTGGACAGGTCACTTGAAGTTAGGGTGGTAAAAGAGTAGTGGCCATTCACAGGACAGTCAGTGTGGTAGGTATAAAAGGGAGTAGTGGACAGGTCCACCGACAGTCAGTGCGGTAAAAGTAGTGGACTGGTCACAGACAGTCCAGTGTGGTTTTAAAGAGTAGTATGTGGACAGGTCACCGACAGTCAGTTTTAAAGAGTAGTGGACAGTCACAGACATTAGTTTGGTAACGAGTAGTGACACGGTCACTGGCCAGTTTTAGTGTGGTAAAGAGTTGGACAGGTCACTGACAGTAGTGTGGTTAAAGAGTAGAGGCGACAGGTCAAGACAGTCAGTGTGGTAAGAGTAGTGGACAGGTCACTGAGAGTTAGTGTGGTAACGAGTGTGGGACAGGTCTATGACAGTGTGGGAAAGGTCACCGACAGTCAGTGTGGTAAAAGAGTAGTGGCCAGGTCACAGACAGTCAGTGTGGTAAAGAGTAGTGGAACAGGTCCACTGACAGTCTAGGTGTAAAGAGTAGTGGACAGGTCACAGACAGTTCCAGTTTGGGTAAAGAGTAGTGGACGCGTCACGACAGTCACGTGGTAAAGAGTAGTGGACAGTGTCACAGACAGTTAGTGTGGTATAAGATTAGTGGAAGGGTCACGGACAGTTCGTGTGGTACAGAGTAGTGGACACGGTCCAGACAGTCAGTGTAGAGTAAAGAGTAGAGGACCAGGTCACCGACTCAGTGTGGTAACTGAAGGTCACACGCCAGTCCAGTGTGGTTAAAGAGTAGTGGTACAGGTCACCTGACAGTCACGGTGTTGTAGGTAAAGCGTAGGGACAGGTCACAGACAGTTACGTGTGGTAAAGAGGTGGACTAGGTCACTATCAGTAGTGTGGTAAAAGGTAGTGGACATGTCACTGACAGTTCGTGTCGGTAAACAGAGAGGAAGTCAGAGTAGGAAATAGTGACAGTCACTGAGAGTTAGTGTGGTTAAAGAGGGACAGTCTCATGTGGACAGGTCACCGACAGTCAGTGTGGTTAAAGAGTAGTGGACAGGTCACGACATCGTTGTGTTAAAGCGTAGTGGCCCGGTCACAGACTGAGTGTGGTACGAGTAGTTGGACAGGTCACAGACAGTCGTGATGGTAAAGATAGTGGGACAGGGTCACCGACAGTCCAGGTCGTAAGAAGAGTAGTGGACAGGTCACACAATTAGTGTGGTAAAGGTATGGACAGGTCACAGACAGTTTAGTGTGGTACAGGTCGGGACAGGCACGGACGTTCAGGTGTGGTAAAGTAGCAACACAGTGTAGGGACAGGGGTCCACGACAGTCAGTGTGTAACACGCGTAGTGACAGGTCACTAGGACCGTCAGTGTCTGGAAAGGTAGACAGGCAAGAAGTTAGTGTTGGTATCAGGTCACTACGCAGTCAGTGTGGTAAAGCGTAGTGGACAGGTCACTGACAGTTAGTGTGGTAGAAGAGTAAGTGGAAGGTCACAGACAGTTAGTGTGGTAAAGAGTCGTGGACAGGTCACATGACCATGTTCAGTTGTGGTATTTAAGAGTCGTGGACAGGTCACAGACACGTAGTGTGGTAAAGAGTAGTGGACAGGTCACAGGGACAGTTAGTGTGGGAGGGTAAACAGCATGGGTAGTGTGGCCAGGTCACAGACAGTCATGTGTAGGTGTGGACAGGTACCGCATTTTAACAGAGTTGCACCAACAGTTAGTGTGGTGGTCAGACAGAGGTGTAAGAGTGGGACCAGGTCACGACCAGTCCGTGTGGTATAACGAGTAGTGGACAGGTCCACATACCAGTCAGTGTCGGTAAGGAGTAGGGACAGGTCACGACAAGTTAGTGTGGTATAAAGAGTCGTGTGGAAGGTCAAGACAGTTAGTGGGTTAAAGAGTAGTGGACAGGTCACTGAGCAGTCAGTGTGGTAAAGAGTAGTGGACAGGTTCCGGACATCTGTGGTAAAGAGAAGTCGGTCAGTGTTGGTAAAAGAGTAGTGGACAGGGTTCACGACAGTTAGTGTGGTTAAAGAGTAGTGGGACAGGTCACAGACCAGTCAGTGTGGGACAGGTCACAGACAGTCAGTGTGGTAAAAGAGTAGTGGACAGGTCACCGACAGTCGTGTAGAGTCTGGACGACCTTAGGTGGTAAAGAGTAGTGGACGGTCACATGACAGTAGTCGTGTGGTACAGGTACAGGTCACAGGATCAGTTGTGGTGGTAACGGTATGACAGGTCACCGACAGTAGTGTGGTTAAAGAGTAGTGGACAGGTCCAGACAGTTAGTGTGGTAATTTAAAGGAGTAGTGGACAGGTCAACAGACAGTAGTGTGGTAAAGAGTAGTGGACAGGTCACGACATGTAGTGTGGTAAGAGGAGTAGGGACAGGTCAACAGACCAGTTTGTGGTAAGCGATTGTGACAGGTCACAGACAGTCGTCAAGTGTGGTAACGAGTAGTGGACAGGTCACAGACAGTTCAGTTGTGGTAGAAGGAAAGTACCGAAGCGTGTGTAACGAGTAAGTGGAATCACGAAGTTAGTGTGGTTAAGCGTAGTGCGACAGGTCACAGCCGTTAGTGTGTGGGCAGGGTCACAGACAGTCAGTTGTGGTAAAGAGTAGTTGGACAGGTCACAGACAGTCCAGTGTGGTAACAGAGTTTTGGACAGGCACAGACAGTTAGTGTGGTAAAGAGTAGGGGACAGGTACAGACAGTTCGTGTGGTTAAAGAGTAGTGGGAAAGGTCACAGACATTCGTGTGGTAAAGAGTAGTGGAGCAGGTTCACAGGGACACGTTCGTGTGGTAAAGGTGTGGACAGGTCACAGTACAGTCAGTGTGTGTAAAAGGTAGTGGCAACAGGCTTCACAGACAGTCGGTGGTAAAGAGAGTAGTGGACCGAGTCACCAGGCCACGTGTTAAGAGTAGGGGACAGGTCACAGACAGTTAGGTGTAACGTTAATCAACGTAGTGGACAGGTCACAGACAGTCCAGTGTGGTTAAAGAGTGTAAGGCACAGCGTTTCCAGTGTAAGTAGTGGCAGTCGGTAGTGTGGTAACGATGTGGACAGGTCACAGACAGTTGTGTTAAGAGTATGAAAGGAAATTCAGGTGGTAAGGAGACATTCAGGTCACCGACAGTCAGGTGGTAGAAAAGAGATAGTGGACAGGTCACAGGGACAGTTAGTGTGGTAAATATAGTGGGAAGTTCACAGACAGTCAGTGTTAACGAGTGTGGACATGTCACAGACCGTTAGTGTCTGGTAACAGCAGTAGGGTAAGAGACAGGTCACAGACAGTCAGTTGGTATAACGAGTAGTGGACAAGGTCACACGACAGTTAGTGCTGGTAAAGAGTAGTAGGAACAGGTCACAGACAGTTAGTGGGTGAGTAGGACAGGTCACAGACAGTCAGTTTGGTTAAAGAGTTAGTGACAGTCACCAAGACAGTCATTGTTGTAAAGAGAATC
>NW_020860512.1:0-10709 GCF_000972845.2 Larimichthys crocea | reverse complement strand
ACTACTTTTACTTCAGTAAAGGACCCGAGTACCTCTTCCACCTCTGTTCTCACGTCTGTGCCCTGTTTTACTTGCAACAAATTAATAAATCTTGACTCTTTCTGTATATTCCTACAATACAATTCAACACTGGCAGATAAGTGCAGCTTTATGTCTTTCATATTACAATGACCATACAGGATGTGTTTTGTCTTTATTCAAGAGATTTTTTTTATCTTTGGAGGACAGAAATGTTCATTTTCTTCTGCTCTGACACCAAAGCAGAAGAGTGGAGTGTACTCTGACTCTAATGCACGATGGTGTAGTAGTTGGAGAAGAGTTCCTCTCCTGCTCTGATGTCTCTGAGTGCTACAAGGACAACACAGCGCAGAGGCCTCTGTGTGTCCAGGCTGTAGTTGACATTAGGCAGATACTGGCGGAGCTCGATGGGAAATTTGTCCGGCACGTCATACTCCTGGTAGCACACATTAGCAGGCCTGTTGTTGGAACAGTTGTTCACGTACTGACCGACAGCAAGTGGGTTTTGTGGACTTTCTGTGAGCCAGCTGGTGTCACTCATCATGAAAGGGCCCATTCTGTCTCTGCCACTGCATGACCTGAACACCATTTTGGAGATGCCCTTGTCATTGCCATCAATCAGGACACCATCAATACACCTGAATACAAAAGGGTTTCTGATGGACTGGAGGAGAATTGGCTCATAGGCTTGGTACACCGTGCCAGGGTACATGGCAACTGTAGCTCCTTTGGGCACCAATCCTTTGGTGACAAACACTCCGGTGCCTGCAAAGGGCAAAGTGCTCGGCTTCCGGTCAATGCAGAACCCCAGAGACTGTAACATGGCATCAAGTCCACACGCTGGATCTCCTCCACACTTGTCTTCTCCACTTGTTCCCTGTGTGAGAAAGTGAGTGTGAGCTGCTCGGAGCTCCCCATGATGACTCCCGAGCAGGACTCTGAAGAGCTTCAGCAGCCTCCGTGAAACTTCCTCATCTGGGACTAGTTTGTCTTTGGAGGGCTCCGTCACGTGTCGCAGAGTTTTCTCATTTTTAGACAGGTTCAGTACAACCCAAGGCACGAACCTGTGTCTGTACGACCTCCATTTGTTCTGAAATCGTTTTACAACAGTCCTAAACATCCAGAGAGACATCTGATAGGTCCGACATGGAGGAACTGGCTTGTTTTCTCGGCTGGTCGGGTCATTTCCGATACGTTATTTCAAAATAAAACACCGCACGTTTCCAAATTCCTATCAAAACTCCCAACCTCGACAAAGCGTTTGTTCGCTTTACAATACACGAACCGAACGTGTTGTGTAATGAATGAAAGATTGAATAATACAACACTTTAGGATATGGTATAAGCTGGCATTGTGCTTTTATTTTCAACAGCGGCTCTTCAACCGGAAAAAGTTTTTACGTGACTTGTAAAAACTTGACACGCATTAGCCAGCTGGATGGGAGGAAAGGCAGCCGGGCAGAGACAAACATGGTAAGAAACGACTCTTTTTATCCTCCTGGCGCCGTGATGGAAACACAAACAGTGGTCTCACACGTCAACTGTAACACCTGGGTGGTTAATTTAGTTGGGAAGCTGCGCGAATGACTTCATATCCTCTTTATATCACGAACACAGACGTAGCTCTCGACGTTAGCATGAGCTAACTAGCTCACGGTGAGACTAGCCAGCTCGCCTGGTTAGCTGGCATGAACTTGCTGGCCCTAAATCCATCTGACAAACAACATTTAGTCACACACACTGCGGCAGTGTGAGGTGTTCACTGTTATCGGCGGGATTTGGTGATTACATTGATTGTTTGGTGTCTTTATACGCGTTTATGTTCGAGCTGACAGTCCACACATTGCACTGCTGTCAGGTTAGCATGTCGTTGCTAGTTCTTTCATAGCTGTTATTTAACCTGGTTTAATGTTTATGTAGCTCACAACGAGCCAGTCCTTCACGGGCATGAGTGTAATGTGGGATTCTGTGTTGATATGATGCGCAGATTGTTAAATGAGAGCGATAAATACACTGTAGTCGTTGCATTACATAAACAATGTGTTTGAGTTCAGTCTGAATGTTTTCCTGTGTCTTTTGTGCAGAACAAGCTGAAGTCCTCACAGAAGGATAAAGTTCGTCAGTTCATGATTTTCACACAATCCAACGAGAAGACCGCACTGACCTGTCTGTCACAGAATGACTGGAAACTAGACGTTGCCACCGACAAGTTTTTCCAAAATCCAGAGCTGTATGTTCCAAATCTAAAGGGGGTCTTAGACAAGAAGAAGCTCGAGCAGCTGTACAACAGATACAGAGGTATGGGAAAACTCCACTATGACACGAAATACAGTTTTCAGCTTGTTGCGTATGTTGGATTAAATAACTAAACGTCCTCTCACTCTTCCACTTAGATCCTCACGATGACAACAAGATCGGCATCGATGGCATCCAGCAGTTCTGTGACGACCTGACTCTGGACCCAGCCAGCATAAGCGTTCTCCTCATAGCCTGGAAATTCAGGGCAGCAACACAGTGCGAGTTCTCAAAGCAGGAGTTCATGGATGGCATGGCAGAGCAGGGGTGAGAGTTTTATTTTCAGATGTAAACTATCCCGAAACTCCTCTGCTATCGTCCGTGGGCAGTGGACAATAATGTAGCCAGCAGATATCCACAAACGGATATCTGGGCCAAGACTTCCCCTGCACTCTGATTAGCAGCTTGATAAAGAGAGAACTTTTCTGCGTTAATGTTCAGGTATCAAAAAGCTAAGTCATGGTCAGACATAAGCGGATTGGTTCCAAGTACACAACATGCACAGCGATGTTAATTGTATGTGTACCAATGGCTTTCATTAACTGCGTCTTCTTTTGATAGGCTAATACTGGATGATGAATTTTCTCAACTGTTACTTATGGACTGTGGTTAAATTAATGTTACATCCAGTGGAAACTGTAGTCAGTTTGCCGGAGCCCACAGCGGAATGCAGTGTCACATAAATGCGGACCACTCGCTAATTTTAAATGATTTCTTTATCCATCCATCCATCCATTTACTGTAACCGTCGCATCCCAGCTGACATTGGGCACAGTGCACCCTGGAGTTCATGATTTCTTTATTTGAGACTAAATGGGTTTTAAATGTACTGGACATTTAGCTGTTTGACAGTGAATGTTCATTTCAAATAGTTCAATCTGGAGCTACCAATGGCTAGATTTCTGCTTAAGTCGTAGTTCATAGCAAAGAAAAATATTACATGCCAGTGCTGACCACATCTAACAAAAAGACGAGGCCAGATGACTGTATTGAACAAGTTAACAGTGACGTCAACATCATTTAAAAAAGGAGGGATGAAACTCAGGTTAATGTGTCAATACTAGGCCTTTTTATATGTCTGTGAGCGAGCTCTGTCCTGTATTGTCAAGAAAAAGTCTTAACTCTTAAAAAGAGTGGGAACCCTGAACGTTTCTGTTTCCTCAGGTGTGACAGCATAGAGAAGCTAAAAGCTCAGCTGCCAAAGATGGAGCAAGAGTTAAAGGACCACGGGAAATTTAAGGACTTTTACCAGTTTACATTTAATTTTGCAAAGAATCCTGGCCAGAAAGGCTTGGGTAAGAATATTTTTAATGCTCATCATGTTAACTGTTTGTTTGTTTGTCGAATGTATATTGACCTTTTTCTGTCTTTCTTACAGATTTAGAAATGGCAATTGCATATTGGAATTTAGTTCTGGCTGGAAGATTCAAGTTCCTGGACTTGTGGAACAAATTTTTAGTTGTAAGTGTGATAATCACGCTCAAAATTACTCCTTTTAAAAAAATGTGAATATTATTATTTCTCACTGCTTCAACTTTGCCCTACATCTTTTGCAGGAGCACCACAAAAGATCAATTCCTAAGGACACTTGGAACCTCTTACTAGACTTCAGCACAATGATTACAGACGACATGTCGAATTACGACGAGGAAGGTTTGTATAACTGAAAGTGAATCATTTATCGCTGTGTGCATGCAAAAAAAAACAAGACCTGTACAACCTCATCCCTTCTTCACCCACGTTGGAGACAATTAATTTGATTTGTTCTGTTTGGCTGTTTAATAGGAGCATGGCCTGTCCTTATTGATGACTTTGTGGAGTTTGCACGGCCACACATCGGGACCAAAAGCACGGCAGTTTAAGGGTCAGCTCTCGCAGGAAGAACATCCATGTGAGGTTTCTACAAAACAAGAGAGCGCAGTGAGCAGAGGACAAGCAGACCGCACTGAGCTGAGAACTATGTTGCCTTTTCAACCCTCAGGACTGAAATATTTTACACAGCAGAGACTTTATATATGTGTGTGTGTATTTACATATATAAAAAAAGGCATATCTCTTTGTTGGTCAACTTGTGGTGGTTTGGAACTTTTTATCTAAAGTATTGGGCTTATTTGTGTGCGCTCAAGCCAATTCGAGAGGAGCCACCATCTTGGCCGACATGGTTCATTGATGTGTTCGGGCTCCACTCAAAAGCAGGTAGATAGACACACTTTTGAATTGTAATCTAAACACGAGGGTTCGCGAAGGGGACGTTGTTCTTTAAATATTGAATTTTAATACTCTTGTGTGCATTCCTGATTTTGTTTTTGTTTTATGATACATTTGTGCAACAAGTCAGTATAAAACATTGATTGTAATTTTTTAAGCATAATGCTGTTTGTTTAAACACAAATGTATAAAGATAAAATAAATGTTTCAATTTGGTATCTTTAAAGCTGCCAGGCCTCTGCGAGTTTCTGTGTTGTTGTCTTTTGAATGAAAAGAATAAATAACATTTAATACTAGTAATTCTCAGTAACTCCTGGTTAGTGAACACTGAAGCTTAAGATTCAGGCTCTGTATGAGTTCTTTAGTAAATCTGAAGAATGTTTGAATTGAATTAGATCCAAATTCCATCAAAAATTTTAAAATGAAAGAGGTCATGTCAAGTGTTTTGTTAAAGATATAGTTGAGCTCACAATTTGTAATTGCCAGGTAATTTGCTGTGACAGTTTTCATTGTTCTCTAGTACGAATAAAGACGTTTGTATAAATGTTAAATGTAGATAGGCCTTTCATATGAAACCCAAAGAAGAAAGCACGAGAAAATACAAAACAAGTAAGTAATATATAATTACAATGATTAGTTGATGCTTTCAGGAAGCTAGCATAAGCATACGTATCTGTTTAGGTTGTATCTTTGTATAATACATTTAGTTAGACTTAGAAGGTATATTATCAACTCACCTGGATGAACCATCTCAGGTCACCAGCTCTCAGTTCAATTGTGTTTGGCCCAGAGCATAAAAAAATAAAATAAATGTTAAGTGACGATTTAAAAACAACAACTTTATACAGTACATTTCCAAGTGGCTTTGTTTGAGGCAACTGTTTGTTAAACTGGTTCAGTGCTTTAAACAATTTGTCTTTTTAATAAAATGTATGTCGAAGGTAAGGTCTATATACTGAACTTTATTATTATGCACATGTGCGGATGTGTTTCCTTGTGCATATGGACTGAAAACAAAGGAGTCTTTCAGTGGGTACAGTGGGACACGTGGACTTGATAATGGTTTTGATTGTAACCAGTGAAGACGGCATGGGATCTCGACTGGCATATTATGATGAGGACTCCAACGTGGACGGTTCATACAGAACATAAGACAGTGAGAGTCCGATGAAACTCAGTCAGATGAACTCACACTGAAGGAAAGGTGAAAATCCAAACCTGAAGCACGAGAGCGAACTGAAACCATCAGTGAACACAAAAGCCAGTAAGGTAAGTTAAAACTGCTAGCGCTTCAGTTAATCTGAATTATCCATACTTTTTACATGCAGTAGCAGTAAAACTCCCTTCCAACTTCAGGTCAGCTGGGACCTTTTGCTCTCATCATAACACACAGTCAGGGAAATTTAGTAACATGCCACAATATTTAATGTCATTCAACATGTGCTTAGTCTAAACGTGCAGAAGTATTACCAGCAAATGCTTGTAAAGTATTCAATGTGTGCTACTGTAAGTACACAACCTCAATAAAAATGTACACTACTCATACAGTTACAGTTTAATATATTGTTTGAGTCCTTAGATCCACAATAAAGCAGCACCCAATGTTAAAGTGATTAATATTAGTTTTTAAAAATTCATATTGCAATGCAACTAGTGACTATAGTTGTCAAATAAATGTAGTAACTGAGAAGCAATATATTCCTAAATAATAACAAAATGATATCTAATCTATGGATGTTATCCCCATAAGAGTGTCCAAAAGCAGCTTTCTATTATTGTGTGTGACAGGAGCGTAGCCAAGAAATGGGCTGATATCAACTCTGAACTCAGTGATGAGTTAATCACAACTCATCACTGCGTTGAACATCGAGGTGATAGCCGAATTAACTACAATCGATATGACAACTGTTCAGGGCGCATATCGATACTGAGCCTGTTGCGCCAGAGCTCCAGGACAAACACTCTAGCCAGGCAAGGTAAGAAACTAAGTATTAGGTTAGGGATAGGTAATCAGTTAGGAGTAATCAATACCGTATTGATACAGATATTGTCAACTGTGACTTTATGCCAAAAGAAGACAAGAAAAAATATTTCATAATAATGTGAGCTGACTTTGTTTGTCCCTTCACGTGTTTGAATGTCGTTTAGTGAAGTGATTAATATTAAGTTTTTAAACATTCAGATCTGCAATTTTGTAACTAACTATAGTTGTCAAAATAAATGAAGTGTGAAACTGAGACACTCCAATATATCCGAACATTAATATTAAAAATCTTAATATTTTATGTCAAATCTGATGTTATCCCCATTTAAGAGTTGCCCAAAGCAGTTTTATCATGTGTGTGACAGGAGCGTAGCCAAGAAATGGCTGATTCAACTCTTAACTCAGTGATGAGTTTAATCAACTCCTCACTGGTTGAACATCGAGTTGATAGACGACTTCACTACAATCGATATGAAACTGTTCAGGGAGATTATGGATACTGAGCTCTGTGAGCCGCGCTCCAGGAAAAACACTCATAGCCAGGAACAGGTAAGAAATAAGTATAGGTTAGGATAGGTATTATTAGGAGTAGATCAATACCTTATTGATACGATATTTGTCAACTGTGGAACTTTATGCCAAAGAAGGGACAAGAAAAAAAAGGTTCATATTAATGTGAGATCACTTTGTTGTCACTTTCCGTGTTGAATGTTCGTGTAAAGTGGAAGTGCTTCATATTTAGTTTTTAAACATTTTCAGCTCTGCCCAAAGTAACTAACTATAGTTGTCCAATAACTGAAGTGTGAACTGAGGACATCCAATGTATTCCTCAATAATATCAAAAATATTACTATCTTATGTAATTATGATGTTAATCCACATAAGAGTGTCCCAAAAGCAGTTTTATTATTGTGTGTGACAGGAGCGTAGCAAGAAAATGGATGATATCAACTCTGAATCAGTGATGAGTTAATCACTCATCCCTGAGTTGAACATCGAGGTGATAGACGAATTCACTACAACGATATGCAGTTCAGGGAGATTAGGTTACTGAGCCTGTTGAAGCCAGAGCTCCAGGAACACACTCATAGCAGGAACGGTAAGAAACTAAGTATAGGTTGGAGATAGGTATCATTAGGCAGTAGATCAATACCGGCTATTGCTACAGATTATTTGCAAATGTGGACTTTATGCCAAAAGAAGACAAGAAAAAGGTTCATTTAATGATGAGATCACTTTGTTGTCCCTTCACGTGGTTGAATGTAGTCTAGTGAAGTGATTAATATTTAGTTTTTAAAACCTTCGCTCTGCACACGTAACTATCTATAGTTGTCAAATAAATGTAGTGAACTGAGACAAAATCCCATATATTCCTGAATTAATATTCAAATCTTAAAATGTATATAATATATGATGTTATCCCCATAAGCGTGTCCCAAAAGCAGCTTTCTATAATGTGTTGTGTACCAGATATCAGTGACGAGCTGGAACGACCTAATAAGGCAAAACTCAGGACGGAGGATACTGTCAATACTACTATTGACAATGATGTTCAATGAAATTTTGTCTCCTGAGCCTGCCACCTACACACCAGCCCAGGGCCAAGACAACATGGCCAGGAACAGGTAAGAGACTAATCATAGTTTATGATAGGTATTATTCGGAGTAGATCAATACCTATATTGATACCGATATTGTCAACTGGTGGGACTTATGCAAAAGAAGGAAAGAAAAAAGAACAAAAAGCATGCAGACATATTCTGGTACTATGTGTGTGTTGTAGATTCTCCAGATGTTGTTTTTCCTCCAGATGGTCACAGTTATGTTTATAGTGAGGGGAAATTCCTGGACATCTGGTGGACAGATGACTCCTATACAGCTTGTCTGATCACCTGTTCTGTGTGTGTTTGGTCTTCAGTTACAAGTTCCTACTGAGCTGCCTGAAGGCCTCACTTGTATTGGGCATAGTGTAAGTAACACACACATAACTGCAAACAAACACAGTGGGTGAAAACACAGCTTGTTTGTCACACACTCTTTCTACTGTCTAAAGTGATGTATTTGTTTTGCTGCAGGTAATGGACAAGCCGGTGATGGCTTTCAGTCAGAAATTGTCACCCCTCCTGTCTCTGCTCCTCAACCATCCACCTCCAACTCAAAGTAGGTTTGCTCTGACAGCTGGTTTTTTAAAATGTTCTTCTTTTGACGAGACTTGTTTCCTCACAGTTTCACACAGTGGTAACACGGCGTCTCTGTTTTTGACCGTCGGAAGAGAAAGCGTGACCGTGCCGCAGGAGGATGATTGCGGTGAGTACATCAAGAGCCCCCGAATGCCTTCATGATTTATATGAAAGGCGCAGAGGACCATTTGTGGAGGCCGAGATCAACACCAGAGGGGGATGCAGCCGTCACCCACCGTCCTGGGACAAAGGGACTGTGTTGGCTCTGTTTGTTTGAGACACTCACAAACTTGATCAAATTTTGGTAAAAATTCTACAGTTGAGCCCATAAAAAGTCCTCAAATTCTAAACCCCACATCGTTACAGTGATTGTGCTTCTCATTTCTGTCTCATGAGCAGAGAAAAACCAAACTTTAAAGGGTTTGTAGCTTTTAGGCTCCGATGTTACTGACGGGGTTTGCAAATCACAACTCATTATGTGGACGTGTGTGCATATTAATGTCGGTTAATATGTTTATGCTTATGTTTGTGGCTGTAACTGCGGTCAGTGTGTGTGTGTTACTGACAGTGTGTTTGTCGCTGTCCCAGTGGAAGTTCACTGACTAAAGAGGAGAGGCCAAATATTACGGAACAGGCCCAAAACTTAAAAGGAGATCCCGTCCCGCAACCTCCAGAATGGAGCATTCAAAATAAAACTATGTAAGTACACCGTGCTCACACACCAACCCACACATGTGACCTCACTGCGCACAATCACTGCAAAGCGTGTGTATCGCTGATATCAGAAGGAAAAATCTGACGTGTTGTTCTTTGGTGTAGGGCACAACGAAGCAGAGGATCAAGGAAGAGAAATGTCCCCAGGCTGAAGGTAAGACTGAATATTTTCATCTCTTATCGCAATGACAATTTACTGTTTTCATTGTGAAAGGACCTCAGACTTTTAGGATGGTGTTAGCGTCATTAAAGATCAAATTTGATTAGATTTCATATAAAGAGCACAAGACACTTCCCCACAAAGTGAACAGTGAACTGAGGTACAAGGGTTTCTTGTTTCTAAGACTGGAAATTATGTATTTATAAAAAAGAGCCAGCGTTAAATGTCGTTGATTTTTAATATAAGTATTAAAATGTGTTTAAGCATGTTTACGAAGCACTGTCTCGTTTTTAAAGTTTCGAAACTGATCAGTGTTTTTGTTTGGTTGCAGAGTCGGCTTCCAGGACCGAGACACAGACGGATGAGGTTCCCGTCTTGCTCCTGGATGCACTGAGTGCTCTCTCTTCTTTTTCCTGCTCTCTAGTCTTGAAGTTCTCTGCTGTGTTCCTGCATGACGTTCACCCATCTGTGTCTCTCTCTCTCTTCCCCCGTGCATCCGCTTCTCTCTACCCTAACTCACACCCCCTGGGCCTTCCTTATTGATGACTTTTTGTGGAGTTTGCACAGGCACACAATCGGGATCAAAAGCACGGTAGTTTAAGGGTCAGCTCTCGCAGGAAGAACACATCCATGGAGGTTTCTAACAAAACAAGAGAGCGCAGGTGAGCAGAGGACAAGCGGACTGCCACTGCGCGGCAGAAACTATGTTGCCGGTCAAACCCCTCAGGACTCCCCCTGCACCTCCTCTTCTCTATCCCTACCTCACTCCAACCCCACACACCCCACCTACCCCACCCTCTAAACCCATCCACCCTCCCCCCTGTAAAAATAATATAAGCGTGGACTGGAAAGTGCCCAAGAGATAACTTTACGTTTGATTGGTGCTATGTACATAGAATGAACTGAATGAAATAAAAAAGAAAAATCAGTGAATCATTTGATCATTTCGTTTCCTCATTAATGGTTTTGTGCAATCGTTGATTTGTACCTTCTGTCGTCAAGCTGCCTGCATACAATTGCTTCGTACGCCTATAAACCACTTTGTAGTCAACTTCATTCTAGTTTTATATTCATTTATAGTCTTAAAGTTTTATATTTATTTATAGTTCAGTCCGGTACTGTACTTTAGTACAATTACGATACTAGTATT
>NW_020860511.1:0-716 GCF_000972845.2 Larimichthys crocea | reverse complement strand
GAGTATTCCTTTAACATTATGTTTCCTTTTGAGGGAGAAAGGGAAAAAATTCTTTGGTGAGAGTAGATCTCAAACATTTGTTGTTACCCTTTTTCTCTAATAAAGGTTGGTTATTTATGGACAGGGTGTGTAGTTCAGGTGTTATCGGCATGTACATTAAAGTTCCCATAATCATACAGATGAGAGCCTGTGGAATTGCTTTAATTACAGCCCAGGAGTCGTTTCTGGAACATTCAATATTATATTTATGACTAAAATCATCAAAATCTAATAAGTTGCTTATGGCGGGAGAAAAGGTCTTTCCTTGTGGGTCAGTGGACGGAGTCGCCGTTGCTGTAATTACACGGTTTGGCCACTATGTGGAGGAATCGACGCTCCTCCCCCTGGAGCTCACATTTAAAAGCAGAAGAAGAAGAAATTTGAAATCACTTCGTGTCTATTGGCGCTGTTCGAGCAGAGGTAAGTCGAGCTGCTGTTACAATGTTGTTACAATGTTGTTTAAACGTTGTTAAACGTTGTTAAACGTGTTTAAACGTTGTTTAAACGTTGTCGTAATGTTTCTCCATCCGTTATTTCTGTCCCCGCTTCTCCTCATCAGGGTCCCGGTCTGTCGTAATGTTTATCTCAGGCTCTAAAATGCGGTCACTGCGAAGACGACGACGGTGTTTCGGTTAAACGAGCGACCGTGTTTAACTCGGCGTTAGCCGTTAGCGCTT
>NW_020860510.1:0-4285 GCF_000972845.2 Larimichthys crocea | reverse complement strand
AGTACAGCTGGACATAGTTACCACATTACTCTCTGAACACTGATTGCTTTAACGTCATGTTGCTTTAAGCTCTTAAACTTCGTGGCCGGTTGATTTAAAGGTCTAAACACAATTCATTCTTAACAGAAGAAATCAGAAAAATAAAAAGTGTGTTGAGACGTCATGATGTCAAACAGCTCATCGATAATCAGATTAAATCCTGAAATATAACTCCAGCTCCGCGACTCGTCCTCTGTGGCTCCATGAGCTGAGTTTGCCAGTGAGATAATTATATTTGTAAGAGTTTATCATCTACTGCTAAAACCAAACAGGCAATTAATTAATTAGTAGATCAACAGAAAATGAAAAGAACAACTTCTCGTTAAAGTGTTTTCAGGTGTTTGACTGCTCTAAATGTTAGAGAGTCTCCAGAGGAGCCGTGTGATGAAATATTTGACCAGATTAATTGATAATACAGAATCATGATGAATATTGATGAGGGAAGATGAGTTACAGCTTTAATATCTGTGCAGAGCTCACACTGCTCATCTCTAATTAATGCAGTTTATACAACTTTGTCCAAATCTGCAGCTCCACGTCTCCGAGACAAGAGAAACGGTCAGGAATATGAAGGCATAGAAGGCCAGCTGGAACGGACAGGGGAACGATGAACAGATGAACGCAAGCTGAACGTCAGGAACAGGAACAGAACCAGCTTGAACGTCAGGACGTGAACCAGCCTGAACGTGAACATGAACATGAACCACTGATGTCAGGAACGTGAAAAAAACCAGCTGAACGCAGAACGTGACCAGCTGAACGTCAGAACGTGAACAGAACCAGCTGAACGGCAGGAACGGGAACGGAACCAGCTGAACGTCAGGAACCGTGAAGGTGAACCAGCTGAACGTCAGAACGGAAACATGAACCAGCTGAACGTCAGAACGTGACGTGAACCAGCTGAATGTCAGGAACGTGAACGCAGCTGAACGTCAGGAACCGTGAACATGAAACCAGCCGGAACGGCAGGAACGTGAACCACTTGAACGTCAGGAACGTAAAATGAACCAGCTGAACGTCAGGAAAGTGAACATGAACCGCTGGACGTCAGAACGTGAAACTGAACAGCTGGAACATCAGGAACGTGAACCCAGCTGAACGTCAGGAACGTGGAACCAGCTAACGTCGGAACGTGAAGATGAACCACTGAACGTCAGAGCGTGAACAATGAACCACACTGAACATTCAGGAACGTGAAACGTGAACCAGCTGACGTCAGGAACGTGAACGTGAACCGCTGAACGTCAGGAACTTGAAACATGAACCACGGAACGTCAGGAAGTGAACATGACCCAGCTGAACGTCAGGAACGGAAAACTGAACCAGCTGACGTCAGGAACGTGGAACGGTGGAACCAGCTGAAACGTCAGGAAGGTGAACAGGAAACCAGCTGAACGTCAGGAACGTGAACGTGAACAAGCTGAACTCAGGAACGTGAAGAATGAACCAGCTGAACGTCAGGAACGGGAACATGAACCAGCTGAACGCGGAAACGTGAACATGAACCACCAGCTGAACATCAAGGAACGTGAACCAGCTGAACGTCAAGGAACTGAAACCGCTGAAACGTCGGAACGTGAAGATGAACCAGCTGAACGTCAAGAACGTGAAACATGAACCAGCTGAAGCATCAGGAACTTGAACGGTGAACCAGCTGAACGTCAGGAACGTGAACTTGAACCAAGCTGAACGTCAGGAAGGGTGAACTGAACCAGCGTTGAACGTCAGGAACGTGAAAATGAACCAGCGGAACGTCAGGAACGTGAACATGAACAGCTGAACATCAGGAACGTGAACCACTGAACGTCAGGAACGGAACCACTGAACGTCAGAACGGAACCAGCTGAACGTCAGGAACGTGAAATGAACCAGCTGAACGTCAGAAACGTGAACATGAAACCGCTGAACGTCAGGAACGTGAACGGGAACCACTGAACGTCAGGAACGTTAACGTGAGACCAAGCTGAACGTCAGGGAACGTGAACTGAACCAGCTTGAAAGGCAGGAAGGTGAACATAACCAGCGGAACGTCAGGAAACTGAACGGAACCAGCTGAACGTCCAGGAACGTAACATGAAACCATCTGACGTCAGGGGAACGTGACTGAACCAGCGGAACTCAGGAACGTGAACCACTGAACGGCAGGAACGTGAACAGGAACCACTACGGCAGGAAACGTGAACATGAACCAGCTGAACGCGGAACATGACATGACCAGCTGAACGGCAGGAACGTGAACGTGAACAAGCTGAACTGAACATGACATGAACCAGCTGAATGTCAGGAACTGAACCAGCGGAACGCAGGAACGTGAAGCCAGCGGAACAGTCGGAACGTGAACTGAAACAGCTGAACGTCGTGGAACGTGAACCAGCTGAACGTCAGGAACGTGAAGGGGAACCGCTGAACGGCAGGAACGTGAACATGAACCAGCTGAACGTCAGGAACGTAACGTGAACCAGCTGAATTGTCAGGAACGTTAACCAGGCTGAACGTCAGGAACGGAACATGAAGCCACTGACGTCAGGACGTGAAACCAGCTGAACTTCAGGACGTGAAGAAATGAAAACCAGCTGAACCGTCCAGGAACGTGAACATAACCAGCGGAACGTCAGGAAACGTGAACATGAACCAGCCTGAACATCGGAACGTGAACCACTGAACGTCAGTGAACGTGAACAGCTGAAACGTCCCAGGAACGTGAAGAATGAACCAGCTGAACGTCAGGAACGTGAACATGGAACCACTGAACATCAGGAACGTAACGTGAACCAGCTGAACGTCAGGAACGTGAACGGAACCAGCTGAACGTAGGAAGAGGAACATGAAACCAGCTGAACGTCAGGAACGTGGAACATGAACGCAGCTGAACGTCAGGAACGTGAAACATGACCAGCTGAACGTCCAGGAAAGGTGAACATGAACCAGCTGAAACGTCAGGAAGGGAACATGAACACGGAACGTCAGGAAGGGGAACAGGAACCAGCTGAAACGTCAGAAGGTGAACATGAACAGCTCAGTGTTTTGATCACATGGCAGCGGGTTTAACCTGCATGAAACAACAACCTGCTCCTCCTGCTCCTCCTCCGGCGCCTCCTCTTCCTCTTGCTCCTCCTCCTCTTTCCTCCGCCTCCTCTCCTCCTCCGGCTCCTCCTCCCCTTCACTTCCTCCCCCTCCTCCTCCTCCTCCTGCCTCCTCCCCTTCCGTCCTCCGCCTCTTCCTCCTCCGCTGCTCTGTCCGCGTCCTCCTCTCTTCCTCCTCCTGCTCCTCCTCCTCCTCTTTCTCCTCCTCTTCCTTCTCGCCTCCTCCCCTGCTTCTCCTCCTCGTCCTCCTCCTCCTGCGCTTCCTCCCCTCTTCCTCCTCCTCCTGCTTCGTCCCCTCCTCTCTCCCGCCCTCCTCCTCTTCCTCCTTCCACTCCTCCTCTACCTCCTCCCTCTTTCCTCCTCCTCCTCTCCTCCTCCTCCTCCTCCTCTTCCTCCTCCTCCTTCTCCATCTCATCCTCCTCCTCTTCTCCTGCTCCTCCTCCTCCTTCTCCTCTCTCCTCCTGCTTCTCCATTCTCTTTCTCCTCCTCTTCCTCCTCCGCCTTCCTCAGGCTCTCCGTTTTTTTTTCCTCCCCCTCCTATTTTTTGCCTCCCTTTTGTATTTCTTCCTCCTCTTCCCTCCTCCCTCCTTCCGTTCTGCTCCTTTTTTCCTGGGGCTCTTTTTTCTTTTCTTTTTCTTTTCTTCTTTTCTTTTTCCTTCTTACGCCTCCTCCTCCCTCCTCCTCCTCTACTTCTTCTCCTTCCTCTTCTTATCTCCTTTATTCTCCTCCTTTTCTTTTTCCTTCTCATCTTTTTTCCTCCTCCTCCTCCTCCTCCTCCTCCGCTTTCTCCTGCTCCTCCTCCTCCTTCTTCTCCTCCTCCGCCTCCTGCTTCGCCTCCTCTTCCTCCTCCCCTCTGCTCTTCATCCTCCTCTTTCCTTCCTCCCTCCTCCTCTTCTACTCCTCCTCGTCCGCCCCCTCCTCATCTTTCCTCCTTCCCCTCCTCCTCTAACCTCCTCCTCTTCCTCCGCCTCCTTCTCCTCATCCCTCCGCCGCCTCTTTTTTCCCCTCCTCCTTCGCCTCCCCTCTTCCTTCCTGCTACTCCTCCTCCTTCTCCTAACTGCCTCCGCCTTCTCCCCTCCTCCTCCTCCTCATCCTCCTCCTCTTCCTCCTCCTCCCTCCGCCTCCTCCTCTTCCCCTCCCTCCTCCTCCGCTCCTCCTCCTCA
>NW_020860509.1:0-735 GCF_000972845.2 Larimichthys crocea | reverse complement strand
CATATTCAATCACGAATACATTAGACAATGTCAGAAAATCATTTGAAGTAAATAAAGAAAACGGTGAAGTTTCATTAATTGGCGACATTGACTTCGAAAAATCGCGAAATTTTCAAATAAATTTACTTGCAAGTGACGAGGGAGGACTCACGGATTCTTGTAAGCTGATTGTTGATGTGCAAGATGTAAATGACAACCATCCTGAAATTAACATAATGTCGAAGTCAAACGTGATATCAGAGGATGCTAAACTCAATACTGTCGTTACAATGATAAATATTGAGGACAAGGACACTGCAGAAAACGGAAAGGTGCAATGTTTTATCAGCGAAAATGTGCCATTCATTTTAAAATCATCAACCAATAATTTCTATAGTTTAGTGACAGACAGTGATCTGGACAGAGAGAGAGCCTTACAATATAATATCACAGTGACCTGCTCTGATGAGGGAGTGCCCTCCCTCTCCAGCAGCGTCACTCTCACCTTACAAATTTCTGACGTGAATGACAACTCGCCTGTCTTTGAGAGGAGCTCATATGAGTCCTACATCGTAGAAAACAACACACCAGGTCTCTCTATATTCACAGTGAAAGCCAGAGACGCTGACTGGAGCCAGAATGCGCGTGTTTCTTACATACTGGAGGACTCCTCTGTTAACGGAGTGCCAGTCTCCTCATATGTGTCCGTTAGTGCTGATAGTGGAGTCATTCATGCAGTGCGCTCTTTTGACTACG
>NW_020860508.1:0-661 GCF_000972845.2 Larimichthys crocea | reverse complement strand
TGTGTGTGTGTGTGTGTGTGTATGTGTTGTCTTTTGTTCTGACACAGTTATCATTGCCTGTTTTGTTGGAGGCAGTCTGACCATCGCCAGGAATGTCATTGGATACATTTTCACCTCAGAGCAGTGAGTAAAGTTTCTGAGTCAGTTCATGTTGTCTTTCAAGTTCTTATTGTTGATGCTAAGCGATCAACAAGTTGTGTCTTTTTTGACCAATGCTGATCAAACAAAAAGCTATAATGGGGATGACGTCTAATTGAGATATAATTTTACAAGTTTCTGCAATCTCTTGTATTCTCTGCATCATATTCATCGGTTGGCTAGGGGTCATTTTTATTACAAAATCCTCTCCTGTCTTTTACTCTCACATTTCAGCTGTAATTGTCAGTATATATTTTTATATGTTTATCTAACACTAATCTCTGTATTTCTTTTTTAGTGACGTTATTCAAAGATTTTCCAAAGTCATGGTCATATTCGTTTTTATTCATGTTTCTGATGCCACTGTGGTGAGAAACACTGTCCAGTTAACCATTTCATACATGTAAACCGTAAAGCATTTTATACATATTGACCTACGATGTGATTTATCGTTAGGGCGTGGCTGCGAGTGTTCTCAGAGGAGCAGGGAAACAGTTCATTGGTGCTCTGTGGAATCTGGTGG
>NW_020860507.1:0-570 GCF_000972845.2 Larimichthys crocea | reverse complement strand
AGATATACAATTACAATTAATTCAAAAATAGACATTACTTGTCAACTTGTGTCATGTTTGTGATAACATGAATCCCAATAACACAAATTCACATGAGTTTTCTTCTAAGGTAACCTCGCTCACTTCATTAGGTACACTTGTATAATCTGATGTGATCCAATACAACAGCTCTGCCTTTTCAAAGAAGATAATGTTCATAATAATGTTTTGATTGACACTGTCAGAGAGGTTTTTAAAAATATATATACGTTATTTATAGTTTTTTTTTTCAAAAACAGTAACAAAAAACAACAGTTCACAAGATAGCTATTTTGTTTAGACAAGGTTGTCGCAATATCAATATCTCCAGAGCAAGGTAAAATTACATGAATAAGTTAATCCAATCCAACGCCTTACTACATAGTTATATAGCCAGATAAGTCAGAGTCCCTGTGGTTGTCAGGTGATGTGACACCATGCTGACAGAGAGGTATTCATTCAATTATTTGTTTGCATGATACACTGTAGAAACACCTCTCAATATCAATAAACTAACTCCCACAATAATAAAAGTAAATGTATTAGCTTACT
>NW_020860506.1:0-608 GCF_000972845.2 Larimichthys crocea | reverse complement strand
TATTATCTGATTAGAAATGCGTTATTTTCCATACATGTCCAGAACATTAATGTGAACGCTGGATAAAAATCATGTTGACATATCATATTGGGAGGAGAGGAGCAGTCAGTGAAATGGCTCAGATACAGTAAACTAAGATTTATTTTTAAAACGACATTTCAAGCAGAAAACGTCTAGCTTGGATGGATTCGTAGCTTCATCATGTTAATAAAAACAGCATCTTTAGGAGGTCGTGGTATTGTTGTGATTCATTTTTTTCAGTTCCACAATATTGTCAAAGTTTTATTCTGCAATATATTCTCATTAGTGCCATGTAACTGTGTCTGGTTTGTTTACGTATAATGTACAAATGTAGTGGTGTGTTCAATTATTTCTGATGTGAACAAACGTTTTACGAACGGCCCCATCTTGAACTACCTTGATGACGTCACGTGTAAAAACTCAAACCCCCTATGCACGAGAGCAGATGTCGCCGGGTGCGGTGGCGCGCGCCTGTAATCCACGTTACCGGGAGGCTGAGGCTGGAGGATCGTTTGAGCTCAGGAGCTCTGAGCTGCAGCGGACTATGTCGATCGGGTGTCCACACTAAGTTCGGTATCGATATGGTG
>NW_020860505.1:0-1214 GCF_000972845.2 Larimichthys crocea | reverse complement strand
CCAGCAGATGGCAGTGTTGTGCAACAGTGCCAGTCAGTCATTTGTAGGCTATCCAGTCAGAGACTTTCTTACAAGAGTAAATGAAACTGCATGATCAACATAGAAGCGGCCAGTGGATTAACTGCATGGGTAAGTAGTGTTATTTATTGCGTGTGTATGTTATAGTGGATTTCCCCCAACTTGACAGTATAGACCTTTTCACCGTTGACAACATTTTGTTCCCAGCCAAAAAATACCACTATTGTTAATCCAGACCGTGTTGCTGTGCTGTTGCGTGCGGAAGTGTACCGGAAATAAAGTTAGGGCCATAGAACGTTCGTACATTGTTTTTGTTGTCAACGGTGAAAAGGTCTATACTGTCAAGTTGGGGGAATTCCACTATAACACACACACGCAATAAATAACACTACTTACCCATGCAGTTAATCCACTGGCCGCTTCCATGTTGATCATGCAGTTTCAAGTCTCTGACTGGATAGCCTACAAATGACTGACTGGCACCGTTGCACAACACTGCCATCTGCTGGATGTTCGGTGAAGGGTGTACCGCTATTTGTATTCAAATCTGGTGGCATTTATTTGTGAATCGTGGTGAGCGGTAGGAATGTCTCAAAATTACGTCATCGCGAGAAAAGCAAAAAATGGATCCACAAATGCTGACTCCACACACAAAGTCAAGGACATTTATTTTCAAATCTCGAAAATATATTTGCAAATCCACATTTATTTATACAAATTCGTTTATTTATTTGTATGTCACATTTTTATATTTGTACTTTGTATTTGGATATTTATAAATGTATGCATATGTATACACATCATATTGTACACATTAAAATCTTTCTGAGACAAAATCCCCATATAATTATATTCAGGTGTGCATCTCAGGTGAGGGCGGAGACACGCGGCACGGGACGCGGGGCCAGTCCGCCTCGTTGTCCGCTTGCTAACCGCCTAAACACACAAAACACAGACACACAGACTAAATACACGAGTATGACGATTGGTTAAACAAACTGAACTATATTGTGGATTGAGCTAGGGCGCACCGACGCAAAGGTAAACTTACCACAACCTGCTGCTCTGTCCTCTCGTGGTGTCACGTCCAAACAGGTCCCCAGGGAACGTGGCCCTTATGTATGGTGGGGTTATGTAAATATGTTTATTCACATGTATGTATTTGTTGGTGTTTATTAATCGTATATGGGTTTGTA
>NW_020860504.1:0-552 GCF_000972845.2 Larimichthys crocea | reverse complement strand
CAGCTGTCTCTATACTATAAAGTTTAAAAAGGCCATAAAAGATACATCTTAAAAATGTTGAAATTGGTTGAAAAGAGTAGAATAGTATGAAGTGATACAATGTTGTGTAACACTGTAGAAATTCAGATGAAAAGGTAGAATTGTAGAGAGTAATAGTAATAGTACAAGATCTTGGTGAACTGTGTAGTTTGACTGAACTCTGTAGTAGAAGGAGAGGTAGTTTAAATTGTAGGTCTGTATAAAGATTTGAAGTTTGTATAATGTATTTGAAATGGTAAAATATTTGTAGAAAAAGTTGAATAATTTGTAGAATATTAATAGTAGAATTTAGTAAAATAATAGTACAAGATCTTGGTGGAGCATGTTAGCATTAGCTTGTTGGCATTACTATGTTATCCTTAGCATGTTAGCACTGATGCGCTTGCAATTAACATCAGCATGTTAACATTAGCATTTTAACGCAGATGCACTACCAGTTAACATTAGCATGTTAGCATTAGCATGTTATCATGAGCATGTTAACGCTAATGCGCTAGCAGTTACCATTAGCAT
>NW_020860503.1:0-935 GCF_000972845.2 Larimichthys crocea | reverse complement strand
CCAATAATCAGTGCAACCGAGATTGGCAAGTTGTATATTATTATATGTGGCACACTTGCACCTTATTAACCACTATGTATTTGATAACACTGGTAAATAGTATTAACTTAAGATTAAGTTTTCTCTCTTTGGACTCAGATGTGACTCCCCACAGACCAGAATGAGCTTGAAGAAAACAGGATCTGTGACATCAGGTGATAAAACAGAAACTGCCTGTAAAATTTTCATTTCAACTTTCTTAGACATAAAAATAGGAAGTGCCTTAGCATAAAAATATATAGGAACCTTTCTTTTTATTAGATATATGTGTGTTCGTGTGTATTGGAATTAATTTTTATTCAGTGTATTAAATTAGATATCAGGATTCATGATCATGGTGTTATCACCAGGTAGAGCCCACCTGCACACCTTTCAGCCAATCACATGCCTCCTAACAACTAGCTGCTCGTTAGCTAGCACCTAAAAAAGAAAACAACAAAAGAAAAACTCTTTTTGGTCTTCACAGAAACTAGATAGTGGGCTAGGTAGTTAACACCTGTCAGGATATAACTCTGTGGAAACACCCCGTGTTTATTTATTGTCGTAGTTTCCGTTTAAATGATGTCTTGTGATTGGCTGAGACCAGATGTGATGGTGAGTATTATTAATTATGTATTATAAGATATTTAATCATTTATTGGTTCATTCATGCATTTGTTCATATAATTAAACATCAGTTTGTAGTTACATTCACTCCTAACGGTAAATTACAGTGCAAATGTTTTGTACTTTCAGTTTTATGTGATGAGAATTTAATATACACCTCGATAGATAGATAGATAGATAGATAGATAGATAGATAGATAGATAGATAGATAGATAGATAGAAACATACAAACATACATTTAACTATAAGATAAATCTGATTTTAAATGTGCGGAGAAATTAAACGCGTG
>NW_020860502.1:0-775 GCF_000972845.2 Larimichthys crocea | reverse complement strand
CCAGCACGGGGGAGTATCCTGCAGAGATCTGGCCAGGATGGTTCATGACGATGACCTGCAGAGAGAGAGACGTGGAGGGAGTTTAAAAGAGGAACATCTAAGATACTGGTTCCCTGTAGGGGTTGTCAAAACTTTACAGGGGGGTTGTGGAGTCTTCTTGATTCTAAAGGGTGTAAGACAACTTCAAAACAAACTATCCATATCCATAAATATATCATTTAGTCAGGTTAGTTTACTCAGTGATGAGGGTTAAGGGTATTTACATCACCTCCCTGGCTCTGATTATCCCCTCGCATGGTTTTTCCTATTACGGCTATGCAGATGACACTCAGCTCTATCTGTTATTTCCTCCTGACCCCTCGGCTCCCTCCGGTTCTGCACCCACCTATTTCAATGCCCTTATACAGACATATGTTACCTCACGTCTGTTGCGCTCCTCCAATGAACCACAGGCTTTTTCATCTGTTGTTCCCTGTTGGTGGAATGCGCTACCAGTTCCTACCAGAGCAGGAGCGTCCCTCTCTACCTTCAAAAAACTTCTGAAGACCCAGAACTGGACATGCTAAATCTATCTCCTTATTACTGTTGCATTACTTATTGCTGCTCTAACATGTCCTTGTCGCACTTTACCATGATTGTTTCCCTTTTTTGTAAGTTGCTTTGGATAAAAGCTGCTAAATGACTAAATGTAAATGTAAATGTAGGGGGCAGTCGTAAAGAAGGTTGGAAACCACTGATCTAAGATCATCTAAGGATTGGTTGGTGATGAGACAGA
>NW_020860501.1:0-727 GCF_000972845.2 Larimichthys crocea | reverse complement strand
ATAATAGTTAGTAGCATGCAGCAGAAATGCTCCAGGTCTGTGTGGACTCCTCTCCCATGGACTCAGATTCTTCATATCTGGTGAGTCATTGGAGCCTAATTACAGTTTAAACCGTGACGTGATCCACTAATGAGCAGAAACTCATCCGTTCTGCTGAAAGTCTGCAGACACGTCGACAACACGAGACTTTAAAGAAAGGTGCGTCACAGTTTCTGAAGCAACAATTCGTTGACTCGTTTCCAGTACGAAGGCGTCAAGAAGCAACAATTCGTTGACTCGTTTCCAGTACGAAGGCGTCAAGATCGAAAGTTCGCTTCATGACTGAATTAAAAATCAAAATAAGTCACTAAGCTTTATTTGTTCGATGCCAGTGATGATTTAAATCTATTCAGACACAGTCTGTCATTCCCTTACATCGTTCATCATTAGAAATTAATATCTGCGGTGTAATTCTCTGCTTTAGTATGTTTTTAATCTATAAAATGATTTTACAACTGTCAGCAGGTCATTCAGGCTCTGTGTTATATCACGCTGATGCAGCTCTACTTCAGCTTTATAAAATAATGTCAAACCAGATATTTGAACTTAAATTAATGAGTAAAAATGTTATATTATCATAGATAAATAACTGAAAGTCAGATTTCTGTGTCCAGATTACATCTCTAATAGGCTTTCTGTCTCTGTGGTTCCTTAAATATTTTTAAGGTAGCACTGTGTATTTGAAAAC
>NW_020860500.1:0-620 GCF_000972845.2 Larimichthys crocea | reverse complement strand
CAGCTTTTTCCGTGTGTTGCCACTCGGCAGCCGTCGTCGACATACGATTCAGCGCTCAATGCAGCGTCTACGTATATATGTCTCTGATTTCAACAGGTGAGTTGTATAAAACTTCACCTTCACTACAGTTTGTAGCACTTCCTCATTCACTTCATTTTATAGCACCAGGGAGTAGAGATGGGATTTATGGCTCTTTTGAAATAATCACAGGGAGGAATGATGGGCTGAAATTTGGATCAGAATAATTTCAAACTCAGATTCCCCACCAATATTTGAGTTTGAATTATTCTGAAATATTGATTATAGCTTCATTTGACCCGTGGACAAGAATTTAAAGTCTGATATGGATTCATTGTAAATATTCCACTGCCATATCCCTCTGAGTTGACAGTGAGATCACTATTTACCCTCTGTATAAAGTGTGTGTATGTGTGTAAAACTACTTTGACTTGTGTTTTTCAACACTTAAACACTTATACACAATAAAAAACACAGCAGGCTACAATAAAGTGCAAAAGCTTTTAGTGCAAAATTTCCTCCCCCTCCTTCAGGCTCGCTGCGACTCTGAGACGCTGAGGCACTCACGTGAAGGGAGCGTGAACAACTCATGCAACATTTGT
>NW_020860499.1:0-1147 GCF_000972845.2 Larimichthys crocea | reverse complement strand
TATGAATAATAACTGCAAGGTATAAATGAAAAAAAATCGCAATGAGACATGAACAAGAGACTACAACATGATGAGGTGGTGCAGGTGTTGGGATGAAGGACCTGCGGGACCTCTCCTTCTTACACCGGGGGTGTAACAGTCTGCTGCTGAAGGAGCTGCTCAGGGACCCCACAGTGTCATTCATAAATTACAACCTCAGTTTCACCAAAACGTAAAATGTAATCACATGGGTCACAACTAGCTGTGAGACGATCTGAGGGACCGTCTTAAAAGTGCAAGACCGAAAACATACTACAAAAAATTACATAACTTTTAAGTGGTGTAGTGCACCTGTTTTTAGACGGCCCTTTAAAACACTTACTGCTGTTATCCTGAGCCATCTGAGTACTAAAAAAATATCTGGCCCCCTATACAATAATTATAAATGTATATCCATTTTACTGACTTGTAGCTCTGTTTTGGATCCAGGCAGTCGGTGCAACCGCAGTTAGCCAAACATGCTGAACAGTATTAAAAACCAAATAGACTAATATTTCCCGTGTTTAACCGTTTACGAAAGTAGAACGAGATGGACCAGGCCGGAGCTGTGCTTAAACCAGGTTTATGTGTGTAAATAGACCCGGTCTTCCTAAATTTCTGATTTTCTTGTTAGGTGTATGTTGAGGTAGTGCACATGACAACCTCTCCTGCGGTCAGTGTGTTTGTTTTCCAAAAACATTACGTCTGTCTTTTTGTCATTTGATCAGTACTGCTTGTTTCTGTAGCATGGACGTTTTGACTGTCCCTATATTTATGTATTTAAATATGCATACAGAATCACTTTTTCTGAAGAATCAGTTGTACACTGTGTGTACTCTACGTACAAAGATACGATTCAACAAAGGATTTATCTGACACGTTTTGAAATCTTAGGTTTTATACATTATATTGAGCATTAGATTTTTTATCTTTTTACTGATAAACTTTTGCTTTCTTTGTCCCACTAGGTAGCAGTCATAGCAGCAGTCCAGGGAACTCGCAGAATTCAAGTCCTACAAATACCCCAAATCCCCATGGCCAAAGGTAACAATGTCTTGTGAACACTTTCACTCTTTCTCTTCTCTTGTATGCACCTTTGTGTCTCTGTAGCTTTACACACTGAAAAAAA
>NW_020860498.1:0-920 GCF_000972845.2 Larimichthys crocea | reverse complement strand
TTAACTATCAGTGTTTTCAGTTCAGTGTCACACAGTCTGATGAAATGTGAAGAGGAACATGAGAAATGATGTGCGGGGGAAATAGATCATTGATTAAATCTGTGCCAGGACCAAATAAACAGAAGTGAAGGAGTTAAAAATAAGACTTAGACTTCAATAAATGTAGCTTTCATTTATTTGATCAACTGGTTGGTGTTGTGGAGAAATTCCTGAAATCAATGGCACCAGGTCAGGAGGGAAGAAAGTGTTCAGGAGCCTCTGATGTCTTCTGCTGTAATATTTATTGAAGCTTGATCAAGGAGAATCAGAGACATCCTCACATCCAATCAGGTATGCATATGAGTCGCTCTCTATTCTGCCCAACTCATGCTGGTGGTCAGACTTTAAACCCTACAGATAACAGCACACATACTATACGCCCAGAACTAGTCAGAGAGAATGTATTTCCCCATGTTAGTGTTACTGTCAGCACATTCTAGTCTGGAGACACTGTTGTCTGTTTATGTTCATGGAACGTCGACAGTTAGCGATCTATTCTGTCTTGGAGGCTTCTTTTCTCCGACCAACAGTCTAAAACCCTGAAAACATTGAATTTAAGATGATATGAAATAGATAAAAGCAGCAAATTCTTACATTTGGTCAAACAGGAAATGATGTGGGACTGTTTGTCTACAAACCTTGTGATCAATGGCTGACCAGCTCAGACTGAACAACTGAAATGCACAGAGTCCATTTTTAGAATAAAATGTCAGATTTTATTTGACTTTAACTTTCATATTCTCTGTCATCACAGACTTACTAACTGTAGACTCTCAGAGACTCACTGTGAAGTCGTGGCCTCAGCTCTGAAGTCCAACCCCTCCCATCTGACACACCTGGACCTGAGTGACAACGGCCTGGAAGATTCAGGAGTGAAGCTT
>NW_020860497.1:0-1105 GCF_000972845.2 Larimichthys crocea | reverse complement strand
AGCAGACGGCCTGAGAATGGGGAACAAAGGGACCTTTAATTCATGCCAGTAATGTTAAGCCTTTGGACATAGGGACCTTTAATTCATGCCAGTAATGTTAAGCCTTTGGACATTTAAAAAATACATATGAGTGAGTAATGCATAAAGATAAAAATGAGCTAAGCTAAAATGTGATTAATGATCATTCTGTGTTTAAACAAATGCAAAAATGAACTGTTGAAATGAGTGTAACCATAAGAAAAGATTGTGATTATAACTGAAGATTCTGACTACTGGAGATTGTGAAATCATTGCAATAAGTTGGTAGCTAAGGTGAAAAAATAATAACTAAATCATGCTGAGGGGTTGAGCAAGTGAAACTTGAGCAACCAGTTTGGAGAAAGGGTGAGAAGGGAATAAGTGACGCAAACAGGAAACATCTGGAGGGACAAACAGAGAGGATGAACTATGACAATCACCACCTAATATGGTTGGAACGAGTGTAGCTACAGTTGGACTCCGGCAAGTGACTCATTGTAGCCTGGTAGGGGGAAAATCCAACAAACGGGGAGTATAAGAGCCACTGCACAACGGAGATCGGGGTTATCCTCGTCAGCCGGCACCCAAGTTCGAGACATGCTGGACGACAGACCACATCGGGAGCATTGAATCTACGGACTTAGACTCCAAACCACAGAGAAGGAAGAGACGAACAGCCCAACATCGCAAGAGAAGAATCCGGTGAGCCACAGCTGGCAAGAGGGAGCCGAGCCAAGGAGGATAACCACTCCAAACCGGCTGTGGGTCTCGACTGGACCAACCGGAATTCTTTTTGTGTTCATCCTGTCAATGAGACTGTGGACATCAGGGACTTTCTAGGCTTTGGACAAAGCCAGGGACTCTTGATGAAATCCAGCAGTATGGCAGTCGTGAAAGGATTGGATCGACTGATCACCGCTTCACCCTTTCCCTCCCTCTCTTCAAATTGGACCAACCTCAGTAACTCAGCAACAGCCTTTGTATCAAATTTATTAACATAAGGATAGTGATTTTAGAGGATAGGATTAATCAAATCTAAATGAATAAAACTGTATGCTCGCCCTTGCCAAACTTTGCAATAAATATA
>NW_020860496.1:0-572 GCF_000972845.2 Larimichthys crocea | reverse complement strand
TAATGACATTTAATATTTATATCTTAAAATGACAATGAAATAATTGGGGTAAACATGTGTGATTCCACGCCATTTTTCTTTTTTTTTTTTCTCTCTTTTTGTGTTAATTAGATCTAGAAGATTCTTCACTTCAATTTAGGTCCACTGTAAAAGCTAATGACATTGAGTTCACTCAATTCAAGCATATACAATAATTAACTTAAATCAAATGGCCCTGCTTTTTTTTTTTTACGACACTGTATTACATTATTAGGATTTTACCAGGTCTGAGATTCTGATGAAATAGAAGCCCTGGCTTGGATTTTTTTTCTTTTTCTGCAAGAGGTCCACATCCGAGCCTAAAGGGGCCAATTTCATCTTCAAACAGGCTTCCTGCCAATGTCAGAGAACCGCACACTCTGTCTGTATTTATGACCAAACTCCAGACCCATTTACCAGAATACCTTTGTGCCCTCTGCAACATCTCATCCATCCCTCCCATGTCCTTCCATGCTTCAAGCCCATGAGCAGTTATTCCTTTTTCTTGCAGACCTGCTGATCCTCCAGCACCAGGGGCGGATCTACCGGGGTGG
>NW_020860495.1:0-1507 GCF_000972845.2 Larimichthys crocea | reverse complement strand
GATCTCGGGTTGTTAGGAGGTTGTTTGGACCTTTAAGCCATATTACTCCTTTCCAGATCCCATACGGCATTTTGTCTATTTCTCCGTTGGCTAACATAATTTTTAGGTGTCCTTTTGTTTCAAGGCTTCTGCGGGTCATCGACACCTCTGCCCCTGAATCCACCAGGTAGGGTTCCCCATCCACGTTGGCATAGATGTCTTCCCCCACCCAGTAGGCATTCCTTAGGGTGACCCGCGCCTCGGACGCCGTTACTTCTGTGGCCCTCCGCCCTGCATCATTGCACGGGTGTTCTGGAGGGCCTTTCTCTGCTCGGGGGTTAGTTTACTATATTCTTCTGGGGGCAGATATCCACCTTTCTTAGCTGCCGTTTTGGACTGCTGCCCTTGTTCTGTGGGGGCTTTCGACTGTTCAGTCTTGGCACCTGCCGGGGCCTTCTGCTGCCCATATCCTGCGTTGGTCTGGGTTCTCTGCTGATTTCCTTGTTCTTTGCTCCTTCTGCTCTCCCAGTGCTGTTGGGCTAGGTCCCAGCTTTGTACCGCTGCATCCATTTGAGGCACTGTGGTGCTTCCCACAGGCATTTTTATGAATTCTAATTCTCCCGGTTTGTTGGCAGTTACCGCTCTCAGGGCTCTCACATATCTTGCGGGGGCTATCGCCTGCTTCAGGGTGTGCCACACCTGTGTCAGGGTTTGATCTCGTTCCAACCCCGCTCGAGCTCGGGCAATGTGTGCGTCTTCATCATCCATGTCTTCCAGCACTAGCCTCTCATAGCTCTGCCGAGCTGGTTCACTCCTATCGACCGGTTGGCTTGTAACATGACTGAGCCAAAGCCTCTTCGCTTCTTCATCGGCGGTGCCTCCTTCGACGAGTCTCCACACTTCTCTCAGATATTCTCTTATGTTTTCTCCTGGACGCTGGTCCCTCACCAGGAGTTTGAGCTTCCTCAGCTCTTGGAAATCTTGTCCCGTGAACGGGGTCGTTGCTCTTTCCGTCTTGACCCGTAGTTCTGCCTTGGGACCCTGCCGGCCCAAAGGTTGCAGCGGGCCCTCATCCTCGTCTGTGGAGATTTCCTTCTGGATTTCCCTTATTAGTTTTCGCGAGTACATCACCGCAGCTTTCTTCATTCTTCTTAACATTGCATCGTGTGCAACGGCGACGTACCCTATCCGAAAATTGTTGGTTAGCTCTTTGCATGCCACCAGAGTGGGGTATGTGGGCATCATGATGATGTTGGCCCATTCTCCCAGGGTCGCTGTCACCTCTAACTTCAGGTTTTCTTCCAGCTTGCCTCTCCAGCTGTCTGGGATGTCGTAGTCGGTTTGGCCGGCCTCTGGCACATAGGCTTGTCTCTTGTCCTTAGTCTCCACGTATCCCCACTCAACGTCTCGCGCCACCCTCTCTGAGGCATTCCGCACGTTGTATATTTCAATATCCTTTTTTCCTCCCTTTCTCTGGGCTATTCTTAGGTCTTTGCGTTCTTTGGTGATCTGTCCCGCCACGGAGGAT
>NW_020860494.1:0-647 GCF_000972845.2 Larimichthys crocea | reverse complement strand
TTGTTACAGTATATCGAGCTCCAGGTGCTTATTCTGAATTTTTATCTGAATTTGCAGAATTTGCATCAGGCTTGATCCTTAAAACAGATAATTATAGTAATTATTAATTACTGTAATAGTAATTACAGTAATTATTGTAGGTGATTTTAACATTCATGTGGACAACCATAATGATAGTCTTAGTACTGCGTTTATCTCTCTATTAGATTCAATCGGCTTCTGCCAGAGTGTAAATAAACCGACTCATTGTCTGAACCACACTCTTGATCTTGTTCTCTCATATGGCATTGAAATTGATCATCTAATAGTCTTTCCACAGAATCCTCTTCTGTCTGACCATTTTTTAATAACCTTTGAGTTCATACTACTGGACTATAAGCCTTTGTGTAGAAGCTTCTACAGCAGATGATTATCTGATAGTGCTGTAGCCAAATTTAAGGAAGTGATTCCTTCAGCATTGAATTCAATGCCATGTCTCCATGCCATGTCAGGACTTGTCTGCTTCCTTTAGCCACTCACAAATAGACCATCTTGTTGACAGTATTACAGGCTCATTACAGACAACTCTCGACTCTATTGCACCTCTGAAAAAGAAGATAATTAAACAAAGAAGGCTAGCACTATGGTATAGCCAGCGGACTCGTAAA
>NW_020860493.1:0-563 GCF_000972845.2 Larimichthys crocea | reverse complement strand
TAATTTCAACTCCCGGTCGGAGAAACAAAAGTCAGCTTTGCCATGTAAATTTGCTTAAACCGTATTACGAACGCACCTCTGAGCCATCCTTTTCTGTTGTACATCCAAATGTGGGTCACGCTCGTGTTGCTGGTCCGGTGCAGGAATCTTCTCATAATGTAGGTGGGGAGGATGACGTGTTGACTGCACCTGATCAGGCCATGTTACGCGGACGCTTAAAAAACTCTGACGCTTTACAAAACTTGAACAAACTGTTGAACCACTTGCCAGAATCACGCCGTGGCCAGCTGGTTGAATTGATTCTGAGTTTTCCCTGTTTGTTTGGCGATACACCTAGTCGTACTCACTTCATTGAACATGACATTGAGGTGGGAGATGCGAAGCCAATTAAACAGAGGTTCTACCGTGTAAATGCTGAAAAACGCAAATTTCTAGATGCTGAAATCACATACATGCTGGAGAATGGTATTGCAGAGCCATGCAATTCAAGCTGGTCCTCTCCATGCTTGCTTGTGCCAAAGTCTGACAGTACAGCACAGTTTTGTTCGGATTTTCGCAAAGTG
>NW_020860492.1:0-624 GCF_000972845.2 Larimichthys crocea | reverse complement strand
ACTGTTATGCGGCTGTTTGAGAAAATAGTAGACGCGCTGATGACAGATCTGATACTGTCACCTGCACAGCCCATTGGAGAAGTAGAGGACTACTTCTATCAAGTTGAGTTTCAAGCCAGAGGAAGTCCTCACATTCACTTGCTGGTTTGGATCAAAGATGCACCCGAGTTTGGAGACCTGCAAGATGACTCTAATCAAGTTCATCGACCAGTACATCACATGCCAGATGCCAGATCCAAATGCAGACCCAGAGCTGCACAAGATCGTATCAGAGGTTCAACTCCACAGCAGGAATCATTCAAAATCCTGCAAGAAAGGCAATGTAATGTGCAGATTTGGCTTTCCAAAACTTCCCATGGACAAGACCATCCTCACCTATCCAACACCAGATGACGACGATGATGATGACAATGACAACAATGACCAACAGCAAAGTGCACAAAAAAACAGACGCAAAGGCAAAAAGGGAAAACGAAAGAGCAGAGCTCTTTGGCTTAGACAAAATGAGGCCAAAGACAAGCTACAAACGCTAAGGAATTACATTAGTGACCCAAATGTCTCATTCAACAACTTGTCTGCTGGAAAAATGCAACCTCACATATGAGGAATACAAGAAACATGTCA
>NW_020860491.1:0-760 GCF_000972845.2 Larimichthys crocea | reverse complement strand
TTTACAATAAGTTTTACTTGCAGCATGAGCCAATACATGCACACAAAAAGGGTACAGGATTGACTGCTGAGTTTCCTGAGCACTAAGTTTTTAAACAATTGGTTACATCCAAATATTTGGGTTGGCGATTTCATGTATCTATTTCACAGCATCTGTTACTTTCTCTTGTGCTCATTCTCACTGCATTTGATTGCATAAATAAGACGGTTGTGGACTTAATATGATGATTTTTGATCCATCTGGTCATTATCACACATATCCAGACATTTACATCTGAAAAACAGTATTTATATTCTCCATAATGTCCCCTGGACCTCCCTGGTCAATCAGATGACCTTTGACCCAAATCTGTGCCATGAACAGAACTTTGGAGCCATTCTAGAAGCAGCATTCTAGAATGGATTCCTTCTATAACACACAGTGAGGTGAGAGTCTCTCTTCAGACTTCACTCACTCTTCAACCTGAACACACACTGTTCACTTGTGTCTGGAAGATCTTCTCTGTTTGAATACTCTCAAGTCGTTGGTTGGACTGCAAAATCGTTGTGAGAATTTCGTTGTGGCTTTGCCCTTTGAACCTGTTCGTTGAACCTGTTCTGTATTTTGACATACAGCAACAAAATGTCCTTTGTTAAAGGAAGGATGGCCATCTACAGACCCATCAGGGTAAGTAAGAGTGTTTTTATCTATCTATCTGTCTATCTAAACCTCTGTATAACAAAGCAATGAGCAACACGATCTTCTTTCCTTCACAGGTGTT
>NW_020860490.1:0-1081 GCF_000972845.2 Larimichthys crocea | reverse complement strand
TTGACCCAAAAAAAAAAAAAAAAAAAAAAAGACACTAACTAGCCACAATGTTGCTGCGATGATGGCTGGACTGACACACATTATCCTCGACTTAGCCACTTCCTGACATATCCAGTGCCGCAAATAGAAGCCACACTGTCAACCAAACACATCCATTAATGAGCTTATGGTGCTTTTGTGGACACACAGCTGTTTGGAATGAGAGAATGTACAGATTCTAGTTGAACGGAGGCGCTCCGCAGAGGAAAAATAATTGCATACTTTCTAACTAGGCAGCCATCGCAGTGTAAAATTAGGATGCTATTGGAGTCAAGGGGTTAGCTTTTCATCCATAGATGAATTTGCTGATTGATTTTGTGCAATTATTTGCTTTTGTTATTGCAGCGCAGATGGATAATGGTATATTTCATGTCAGTTTGATGGTTGATTTGAGGCTGATTGATTTTGGAGGTGCTTCAAATTCTGCAGAGCAAATCAACAAATCATCATACAAGAATAATAATAATGTGTTAAATGTATTATATGTACTCTATTACAGTCCATTGATCTTAAAGCTGTCTGTAGATGTCCAGAGTGTAGCGTCCTCTCTGACGACATTTGTAATCTTACTGGACTTGGACTTTTCTCAGTCTCGTAGGTAATTTGACCTGGATTTATCTGATCTCCACCAGGTACAATCTTAGGTCTTCATCCAGTCCAGTTGGCTTTTTAAATTTTTGCCTTTTCCTCCCACTGTCACAAGCTATTCTGTCATCTGTCAGTCCTCTACAGTGTATGGAAGCAAAATTTAATTTAATACTAATTTCCATAGTATCTTAAAGACAAAGCATAGTCCTTTCCTTGTCACTACATTTCTGCACAACCTGTCTACAGTTTATCAATTTCACCACTACTGCTCTGTCAGTCTACTACAGAGGTCGTCAACTACATTTGTCCAAGGGCCAGAATTTTTCTCTGCAGACACTATCAGGGCCAGATGCTCTCGTAAAAATGTATATTGTATCCTAAGTAATATAATATTATTTCATATATCAATTTGCCTTTGAAATGTGTTATTTTTTTAGCCTTTGTCAGTGTTAAC
>NW_020860489.1:0-749 GCF_000972845.2 Larimichthys crocea | reverse complement strand
GGCGCGGGACGAGCCCCGCGGCCTGGTCAGCCTGCACCGCGGGCTCAGGGCCAGGCAGCGGCGGGAAACACAGCGACGGCCCGGCGGAGGTTCGTGTCTGAGGCGGAGGCGGAGCGGAGACTCACCCTCTGCCGCCGCCGAAGCTGCCGTAGGCCCGGTCATCGTAGCTGTCGAAGTCCGCCATTACTGCTGCTGTGTCGAGGAGGAGGTCCTACACGTCACAGCCAGCGGGTTTAGCTGCCCGCATGGCGCCTGACCGGGAACAGCCACAACATCTGTTCATTTTATAAAGACACGGTACACAAACACATGTACACAAACACATGTACACAAACACATGTACACAAACATAAACACATGTACACAAACATAAACATATGTACACAAACACATGTACACAAACACATGTACGCAAACACATGTACACAAACACATGTACGCAAACACTTGTACGCAAACACATGTACACAAACATAAACATATGTACACAAACATAAACATATGTACACAAACACATGTACACAAACACATGTACACAAACATATGTACACAATCACATGTACACAAACATAAACACATGTACACAAACACATGTACACAAACACATGTACACAAACATAAACATCTGTACACAAACATGTACACAAACATGTACACAAACATGTACACAAACACATGTACACAAACATAAACATATGTACACAAACATAAACACATGTACACTAACATGTACACAAACACATGTACAC
>NW_020860488.1:0-699 GCF_000972845.2 Larimichthys crocea | reverse complement strand
TTAAACACATGTTAATGTTAACATGATAATGCTAACATATTAATGCTAACATGCTAATCATAAAATGCTAATGCTAACATGCTAATGCTAACATGCTAATGCTAACTGCTAGCGCATCACCGTTAACATGCTAATGCTAACATGCTAATGCCAACATGCTAATGCTAACATGCTAATGCTAACACGCTAATGCTAACATTCTAATGCTAACATGCTAATGCTAACTGCTAGCGTATCAGTGTTAACATGCCAGCGTTAACATGCTAATGCTAACATGCTAATGATAACATGCTAATGTTAACATGCTAACTGCTAATACTGAATTTGCTGAGCAGTGTCAGTAATAATGCATGGGGACGACGGGGCCAGAGTCAGGCACACTCAAAATTTCTTTAGAAATTTTTCTAGTTATTATTATTCCTCTTCCGTTTCTTCCGTGTTTTTTTCGGTTCGCTTCTCCTCCCAGAGTTTTTGTCGCACATACACAAAACGGGTATCAAAACGACCGGCTCGGCCGGGAATCGATGGCTATGTCTTTTCTAAGAGTTTCGGCAAACGGTTTTGCCAAAAATCCAGAAAAACGAAGCCAAAAAATGAATGGGTGTGTATTGCGAGAACTTTCCAGAGCTACAGTGAGTGATGTCATCGCTAGAGTGGAGAGGGGAGAGAACAACGAGTGAAAAAATAAAACGGATTTCA
>NW_020860486.1:0-699 GCF_000972845.2 Larimichthys crocea | reverse complement strand
CTGGGTGGTATTGGCAAAAAAATCAAATATATATTTTTTTTTAATCTTGGAGATGATTCACGGTTTTAATTTTAAGTTTTCCTCCCAGATGCAGGAATATTAAAACATGATTGAAACATATTTGTTTCAGGACAGTGGAGCAGGAATAACAAAAGACTTGCATTACCTCTACGGCTGTTGTTGTTATGCATATTTTTTAAATATTGGTTATCCTATACAGTCACCACCAGATGCTTCAGCTATGAGAGATAGAGCAGGGACATCCACTTTAACCATCCGTTTCAGCACAGAAAAGTCTGCACATTAATTCATCTCCTTCTGCAGTTTGTGTCTAGAAAAATATCTGATTTCCACGACATATATTCAAAAGGCATGGCTTCTCCTCTCATAACTAGATAATGTCTCATCAACCAATACAAACCCAGAGTACAGTTTGAGTCCTTTTTCAGCCTGTTCCTCTCATAGATACACACATTCAGACAGAACCAGCCAGCCAATTGTAATTGTGGAGACACAGGCATCGAGTCACTTGACATCATGTGATTCAAGAAGGCTTATGTAGCCTGCTATGTCATGTTACTTTTTGTGCACAGTGTAATGACTGACTTTTACACATCATGCAAAAATACTGATTCAGATTATGAAATAATTTATTAATAAATTACACATTCATTCATTTTTATCTAAAATTTGAATTAA
>NW_020860484.1:0-646 GCF_000972845.2 Larimichthys crocea | reverse complement strand
ATTGGACTTAAACATTCCCGCCACTCGGGGCAGCCTCGCGCCTCGCCGCGTACAGCTGCCGGAAGTCCGTCAGCACCAGCAGAAGAAGAGCTGCTAGCTGCTAATCGATAATCGATAGCTTCGGCTGTACTTCGTTACTCCTGTCCGTGTGTACTTCGTTACTCCTGTCCGTGTGTACTTCGTTACTCCTGTCCGGCCGTGATGCCGTGGAGGTGCTGTGTTCCCGGGTGTAAAGGCTACGACGAGGCGAAGTCGATGGGCGTCGTGTTTCACGGTTTACCGACCCGGGACCCGCAGCGCTGCCGGACCTGGCTCAAAGCGATCCAGAACCCGAGGCTGGACGAAGACACGCCGGTGACCCGGTACGGCGGAGTCCGGGTCTGCAGCCTCCACTTCACCCCGGAGGACTACGAGGAGGACTTCCGGGCGAAGATCCTCAACACAGCGCCCAAACCGACGCTGAAGAGCGGCGCGGTGCCGTCCGTGTTCCCCGGGAGACCGAGCGCTGAGCCCGGCAGCCCCGGAACACGTCCACCGGCCCCGAAGAGAGGCAGAACACAGGTGAGCATCCGGTTATTACCTGTGAGGGTTAATTCACCTGTGTGTCTTTAACACGTCATAGAACTCCAGTGACGTCCCCGCAGAC
>NW_020860483.1:0-1285 GCF_000972845.2 Larimichthys crocea | reverse complement strand
AACAAAGCCACTTCTAGAAAAGATTATTTTCTGATGTTTCTCATTTATTTAATGTAAGCTGCTGACTGGCTCAGAAATTATACAGCAATTGATTCACAACAATTCACCTTTATTAGAACAGAATGAGGACCCTTAATTTCTGTTTATCCTATTGTACATTTCAACATGATCAGTGATTAAACTGTCCACATTTAGCATATGCAGACTTTGTCCTAATCCATCTGACTCTGTTAGCGTTAGGTGATTACTACTCAAGTCTCTGGCTCAGATTCTGAAGGCATAGAATAGTATTAGTGGACAATAGTATGAAAACAAACACTTCAAACTGGAGTTAGATTAGAGCGTCGAAATAGGTTGAATATTAAATATTTGTATGTGTTTGTGTCTGTGCTTCCTACATCCAAAATTCATCTTCAGACAGTGCTCGTCTCTGTCAGACTGTGGCTCCTCGAACCAGTTCTCGTAGTCAAACCTGGAGCCATCACTCCACATCCAAAAAGAGGGCTGTGGATAGAAAGAAACAAACATTCTAACTGTTCATTGGAAAGTAGATTTATGGTCAATCACATTTATACCCCCTGATTTGTAAATCCTGCCGTTTTGAACTTTCACTGTTCACTGTTACATTTATTAGTACTGTCATCTCTTGTGGAAAAGTTTATTGATAAGTTGTAAAGTCAATACATAATGTATCTTTATAAATTATTTTAAACAAACTACAAATTTAGTTATCATTGACAAAAAAAGTACTATGTTTAAGTGTTTGTACATAAAGAAAGTAATTCTAAAATATCAACGCTGACATCAGACTGACCTGTCTGGCTCAAGTTTGGATTTGGGTACATTACAAACACAATAACAGAATCTACAAAGTTAGATAATAAACATCGAATAAACCAAAAGATTTCCATACGTGTACAGCATTGTGGCCACCGATCCAGGTTTTGGGGAAGTCTGTCCAAGTTTGAGTCAAAGCCTGGACGAAGTTATTCTCCCCATCACTATGGATTGATGCCAGGTTTGCCTCTTCAAACAAACAGTAAGCCTGTAGGTAACGAGACAAAACATAAAAACATTTTATTCCTGACTGAATGCATGAGCAGCTTAGGCATCAGTCCTCACCTCAGCTTCAATCCATGTCTTTAGGCTCTCGTGGAAGATGAAACAGGTTCCGGAAAAGTAGGACCAGTATTCGGGGCAGGGGAATCTAGCTTCTGCAAAAAATATGTTAAATCTTTTACAGACCTGCAAGTCAGCTGCACACTTGACTTTTTTTGTTTTAGAA
>NW_020860482.1:0-1158 GCF_000972845.2 Larimichthys crocea | reverse complement strand
ATATATATATATATATATATAGACCAAATGAATGAACAAACACTTTTTCTCCTCGTGTTCATCTTCTGACGTTACTCCCCCTTCCATCCTGACGTCAACCTGTGCTGTAGTTACTTAATTGAGCAAAGCAATAACGTAAGCAAACTATATTATTACTATGCAATGCGCATTAGCTGTGTCTGTTTCCAAATTCAATACCAAATCCTGACTATTCCAATTTACCTCTTCAGTGAACATGCTTTTTTTTTTACAAAGTGGTGTTGATCAATTCTTCACGGAGCTGCGCTCTGAGGAAAAGTGATCGGTTGCAGCAGAAACAAGACCGATTGGAAACATCGGGTGGGGACGCTGAAAAAAAGTTGTGGGTTTCCACTTTAAGCCGGAAACTGTGATGATTATTATGACGTGGTGAAGGCTCTCAGGATTTTGGGCTCAGTAGAGTAAATCAAGGTATGTCTGTTGGGATTACCTCCTTTGAAGTGATGCCTTTCTTTGTGCCGAGCATGAATACATGTGAGTCCTTACCCACGAAACTAAAAATGAACTCATACAGAAACAGTTGTTGTTGAAGCAGAGGGATTTGTCATGTACTCGTGGATAATCAGGTGCATTTTATACATTTTTATGGTGCTATTGTTGTATTTTCAGGTGCATTTTATACATTTTTATGGTGCTATTGTTGTATTTCAGTGTGCGTTTCTCTGTTTTCTGTTCTTATATGTATCTCAGAAGAGAAATTAAGGTTAGTGGGCGTTCAGACAGGCACAGGCAAACCGGACGCCGGCGACGTTTTTCAATTCATTTCAGTGGGGGTCGTGGGTTTTCGCGCCGGCAGCCTGCAACGCAAGGGTTGCCGCAAAAAACGTCCGGGAGAGAAGTTGAGCCAGATTCAACCGGGACAACGGAGCGCCACGTCACATCCCGCAAGCCAATCAGACACTCGGTCAAACGTAACATAACATGCCATCAAAGGTGTTATCAAAGACGTTATACTGACTGTAAGCAAGGTCATATTTGATAGTGAGATGCAGTTCAAAGGTCAAGAAATTTGCCGCACAAATTTGAAAGATTAGAGTTGTTCGTCTGAATTTAGATCTTTAATATAACAAACCGTTTAAACTCACTGGCACCAGTCTTTACTGTGTGTGTGTGTGTGTG
>NW_020860481.1:0-526 GCF_000972845.2 Larimichthys crocea | reverse complement strand
ATATACAAAGAAGCTGTCATATCTGGACCTTTAAAACTCCATGTGTAACTTTTCTTGCATAAAAAAAAAACAGATAAGAAATCATGCTGATGCTGATGATTTCTTACTTGCTTCTTGTACGATCACCTGCCAGAAGTATGTAACACTTTTAGGTACGTTTTCAGGTAAAATTGAACACACTCAGCAGTCTCTATGGACATAATGGCAGAGGCAATGTGACTGAAGGGGATTTTTATGGAAGCACCTAAGAAGAGAAAAGGAGACAGGGAGCGAGCAAGAAGCCGCCAGAGAAGAGTAAATTTGGCACGAGTTTCCACTGGCAAGAGCTTTTTGAACTAAGAAAGCTAAAAGACAGTCACCGAGCTGGGCTGGCCACTGTTAGGCTAGTAAGTTACAGTGGGGAGAACAAGTATTTGATACACTGCTGATTTTGCAGGTTTTCCCATTTGCAAAGCATGTAGAAGTCTGTAATTTTTATCATAGGTACTCTTCGACTGTGAGTGATAAAAATTACAGACTTCTACAT
>NW_020860480.1:0-7893 GCF_000972845.2 Larimichthys crocea | reverse complement strand
TTTCACAGTCACGAAAATTGCTGCTTGGTAGAAATGTGAAAAAAGGCTCTGTCTAGAAAATAGTGTTTGTTCTGCTTGTCCACTCTGGGTGGAAGATAGTAACATCTGTACATATAAAGTGTCACTCTAAGGTAACAAAAACGTAACGATTCTTATTTTCAGATGATTATACACGAATAAAAACACAGCTGTGAATATTATATTCCATTAAAGCACACTGGACCTTTAAATAAAATCACTGAAGCATGAAGAATAAAAACACGAGGTGTTAAAACTTAGTGGAAAGTTAGTTCTATGTCTGAAAGCCAAATGAAAGTTTTGAAAGCAATCCTTAAATGAATAAAGATAACAGATACATATGTTTGAGGCACAAAGCTGAGTACACAGGATTAAAGTGAAAGAAAGCAAACCTTTCTATCATTGGAAAATGACAAATGAGACACCGCCTGAAACTCTGTCGCTGGTACGTTGCTGCTGCCACTGGTCGGGTCAGCGACGTTCACACGTTTCTCCAGGGTGGGGATGAAGGCTCCGGGTATACCGTCTGAATAATTACATGAGGGGACAGAGCGGTGGGAGGTTATACAGCTGTATGGATGAGTATCTTAAAGTCACAATAAAATAAATATAATAATAAATACAATGTACATCGGTATCAGAGCTGGAAATCCAAATTCATTGCAAGTCCTAATCTAATTCATCATCATCAATTCGTCTAATTCATCTAATTTTTTATTCATTTTATTTATTCCAAGATGGATGGTTTCTACGCGACGTCTGTAAATATAAAAGTCGTTCGTTCGTTCGTTCGTTGTTCGTTTTCTTCCGCTTATCCATGTTCGGTCGCGGGGGCAGCAGCTTCAGCGGGAGAACCAGACTTCCCTCTCCCCAGCCACTTCTGCCAACTCTCCCAGGGGGAACCAAGGCGTTCCCAGGCCAGCCGAGAGACGTAGTCCTACAGCGTCCTGGGTCTTCCCGGGGCCGCCTCCCGGAGGGAAGTGCCCGGAACATCTCACCAGGGACGTCCCGGAGGCATCCTCACGAGATGCCCGAGCCACCTCAACTGGTTCCTCTCGATGCGGAGGAGCAGCGGTTTCTACTCTGAGCTCCTCGGGATGGCCAGCTTCTCACCCTATCTCTAAGGGAGACCCCAGCACCCTGCGAAGGAAGCTCATTTCGGCCGCTTGTATTCGCGTCTTTATTCTTTCGGTCACTACCCAACGCGTGACACATAGGTGAGGTTAGAACGTAGATCGCTGGTAAATCAGAGCTTCGCCTTTCGGCTCAGCTCCTTCTTCAACACGACGGACCGGTGCAGAGTCCGCATACTGCAGAAGCCGCACCGATCCGCCGGTCGATCTCCCGTTCCATCCTTCCCTCACTCGTGAACAAGACCCCGAGTACTTGAACTCCTCCACTTGAGGGCAGGATCTCATCCCTGACCTGGGAGCTGCACTCCACCCTTTTCCGGCTGGAACCATGGCCTCGATTTGGAGGTGCTGATTCTCATCCCAGCCGCTTCACACTCGGCTGCAAACCGCTCCCGAGAGAGCTGAAGGTCACGATCCGATGAAGCCACAAGACTAGATCGTCCGCAAAAAGCAGCGACCCATCCTAAGGCCACCGAATCGCAGCCCGTCGACGCCCTGGCTGCGCCTAGAAATCCTGTCCATAAAAGTTATGAACAGAACCGGTGACAAAGGGCAGCCCTGGTGGAGTCCAACTCCCACGGGAAACAGGTCCAACTTACTGCCGGGCAATGCGGACCAAGCTCTGGCACCGAGAGTAAAGGGACGGATAGCCCGTATCAATGGGTCCGGACACCCATACTCCCGGAGCACCCCCCACAGGACCTCCCGAGGGACACGTCGAACGCCTTCTCCAGGTCCACAAAACACATGTAGACTGGTTGGGCGAACTCCCATGCACTCTCCAGGGCCGCGCTAAGGGTATAAAGCTGGTCACAGTTCCCGGCCCGGACGAAAACCACACTGCTCCTCCTGGATCCGAGGTTCGACAATCTTGGGACCCTCCTCTCCAGGACCCCCAAAAAGACCTTTCCGGGGAGGCTGAGGAGTGTGATCCCCCTATAGTTGGAGCACATCCTCCGGTCCCCCTTTTTGAAGAGGGAACCACACCCCCTGGTCTGCCAGTCCAGAGGCACCTGCCCCGATGTCCACGCGATGTTGCAGAGACGTGTCAACCAAGACAGCCCACAACATCCAGAGCCTTGGGAACTCCGGCGGACCTCATCCACCCGCGGGCCTTGCCACCGAGGAGTTTTTTGACTACCTCAGCGACCTCAGCCCCAGAGATGGGCGAGACCACCACAGGGTCCCAGACTCTGCCTCCTCAAGGAAGACGTGCTGGTGATTGAGGAGGTCTTCGAAGTATTCCCTCACCGACCCAAACGTCCCCCAGTCGAGGTCAGCAGACACCGTCCCCACTGAACACAGTGGTTGATAGTGCACTGCTTCCCCCGCCTGACCGCCGGATGTGGTCCAGAACCTCCTCGAAGCCGTTCGAAAGTCGCTCTCCATGGCCTCACCGAACTCCTCCCACACGAGTTTTTGCCTCCGCAACCGCCCGGCCGCATTCCGCTTGGCATGTCATAACCCGTCAGCTGCTTCAGGACTCCCACAGCCAAAAAGGTTCTGTAGGCCTCCTTTCTTCAGCTTGACGGCATTCCTCACCGCCGGTGTCCCACCGCGGGTTCGGGGCCACCGCCACGACAGCACCGCCACCTTACGGCCCAGCTCCGGTCGGCCGCCTCGACAATGGAGGAAGGAAAAAGGTCCACTGGACTCAAGTCCCCCGCCTCCCGGACATGAGCGAAGCTCTCCCGGAGGTGGGAGTTGAAACTCTTTCTGACAGGAGATTCAGCCAGCGTTCCCAACAAACCCGCACCGAATGTTTGGCCTGCCAGGTCTGACTGCCATCCTCCCCCCACCTCGAGCCAACTCACCACCAGGTGGTGATCAGTTGACAGCTCCGCCCCTCTTTCACCCGAGTGTCCAAAACATGTTGCCGCAAGTCCGACGACACGACCACAAGTCGATCATCGAACTACGCCGAAGGCATCCTGGTGCCAAGTGACATGTGGACACCCTTATGCTTGAACATGGTGTTCGTTATGGACAATCCATGACGCGCACAAAAGTCCAATAACAGAACACCACTCGGTTCAGATCAGGGGGGCCGTTCCTCCCAATCACGCGCCTCCAGGTTCACTTTCGCCCCCACGTGAGCATTGAAGTCCCCCAGAGGGCGAGGATCCCAGGGAGTCCCCAGAGGGAGCGCTCCAGCACCCCCTCCAAAGACTCCAAAAAGGGTGGGTTACTCTGACTGCCCTTCGGTGCATAAGCACGCACGACGTCAGGACTCCCCCCACCCGAAGGCGAAGAGGAGGCTACCCTCTGTCCACCGGGGTGAACCCCAACGTACAGGCGCCGAGCCGGGGTGAAACAAGCAGTCCCACCCCCCGCTCTGCGCTCTCGCCGGGGCAACCAGAGTGGTAGAGCGTCCAGCCCCTCTCAAGGAAAACTGGTTCCGGAACCCACGCTGTGTGTCGAGGCGAGCCCGACTTATCTAGCCGGTACCTCTCAACCTCGTGCACCAGCTCGGCTCCTTCCCCGCCAGAGAGGTGACACCACGTCCCCAGAGCCCGCTTCTGCAAACGGGGTCGGACCGCCAGGGTCCCCGCCTCCAACTGCCGCCATCTCTCTTCGCACTTCTCCCCCTGAGACCCTCCCATGGGTGGTGGGCCTATGGGAAGGGGGGCCCATGTCGCCTTTTCGGGCTGTGCCCGGCCGGGCCCCATGGTAAGGACCCGACCACAGGCCTCGCCAACGAGCCCACCCCCAGGCCTGGCTCCGGGGGGGCCGGTGACCCGCGTCCGGGCAAGGGAAACTTGGTTCCGTCAAATATAAAGTCTCATTCACTTTAAGATGGGGGTTTATGGAGAGTGAATGGGTCCATTTTCTATATAGTCAGTGTTAGAAATTGGTGTGTTCTACAGCGACGTCTGTAAATATAAAGTCTCATTCACTTTAAGATGGGGGTTTATGGAAGTGACTCAACCTGGAGCCGCCTGACGTGGCCGTTTGAGGAACTGCAGTTTGCAGCCATTTATGTTGACTTAAGTCAATAAATGTCACATGACATTTAACCAGCCATTTGTAATGAATCAGGTCAATAAAACCTTAAATAAAGAAGTTAGTCAATTTACTTTTACTACAAGAGCTGTGATATGCTCGTGTCTGGGTGCCATATAATATTTGCCAGGTGTCTGTTATCAGCTTATCACTAGTATTTACATTTCTATGGCTGTGGGAGGGGAACTTGACGCTGGAAATTTTTGACTTTACAAGACAATGCTTGTCAAACATGGTCTCTGTGAATCTGGACTACTTTATATGTGATTCTGCATGTTTAAAGTGACAATAGCTACAATTATATTTCCAATTTAGCAAAAAATATGCTTGAATTCTTATCCATACATCTTTAAAGGTGAGTGATACACCGACGAATCCCAGGGGCTGATCAATTTTTCCTCTGAGCTCAACAGCCAGGTCAACGCCCTTAGTAGGCCCTGGTGTGGCAACCAAGGACACAAACAGGCAGGAGTCGTCTGTAGTTGGATCGCAGCCGGCTGGTTCTTCCAAACACAGTTTAGTGATTCCACAACCATCCCGAGTGATGTCCACCTGGAAGACACACACAGTCATTCATACACCGAGTCACAAGAGTAGACATTTCACATTTTTAGATTAGCTGGGAGGCAGAAGAGGCAGGACTGCCAACATGGTGGAAGCCAGCGCCACAGATTTTCAGTTTCAAATGGCTCTTCAGAAACCCGTGGGTCCATTTTCCAAATAGTCAGTGTTAGAAATCGGTGTGTTCTACAGCGACGTCTGTAAATATAAAGTCTCATTCACTTTAGGATGGGTGTTTTTAGTGGAAAGGTGTGAGCTCAACCTGGAGGCCAGAGCCTGACGTTTGCTGTTTTGAGAACTGCAGTTTGCGAAAGCACTTTGGAATGTTGGACTGACTTTTCCAATTTTTCACATTCAACTGAAATGGCTGACTGGAAGAAAATCTAAATATCTGAAAAAGCTCTGTCGGGGTAAAAATATTGTGTTGTGTGAGTTGTGTTGTGCGTTGGAGGTATGTTTGCGGGGGTTGGGGTGCGGCACTGGGAGGGGTATGGTGGCAAATGGTAGAGAAAAGGTGATAATAGAGTTGTGGATTGGGTTGCAATTGTTGAAAAGAAGTGTTGGATACGTTTGCAGGGCGGGGTGGCTTGAAACAAGTTTGTGGCCTGTGTGGATTCCAACGGTCGGTGGGTGAGAAGGGAAATAAAGTGAACAGGAAAAAAAGCATCTGATAATGGATAGATAGAGGGGGAAAAGGGTGTCATGGACTCACTATGAGGAAAAGGAGAGCTGGAAGAGGAGGGGTAGGAAAAAAAAAGAAAAAGGAGTACAGAGAGGAAAAGGAAACAAAAAGAAAGGAGGAGCAAAAAACAGCAAAGAGGAAAGACGGAAGTAAAACAAACAAGTAAACACAAAAAGAGGAAAAATGAACAGGGTCAACAAGAAGACGAGAAAAGGCGGAAAGAAGGTGCGTAAAAAAAAAAGACACAACTGAGTGTGAAAAAAATTTAACAAGTCTAAGCGGTCAAATATGTTATAGGAATGTGCATGAAAACATACAAAAGAAAAATCCCACTCGATGACACCGACCGTCACAAAACAAAACAGTAAATTAAGAGGATCAAAGAACGATGAGATGTGCTAATTAAACGAAATATTAAAGTGAGGTAATAAGATTAAAGTAAGTGGGTAAAAAAGTAATAATCTAGAATTTAAAATAGAACAAATCCTTCAGGCACGAACTTGATAAGAGGAAAGTAAAAAAACCACAACCTACCCCAAAAAACAAGCCAACAATACAACAAGTAAAACAACAATGAAAAAATAAATGAATAAACGACTCTAATGGATAAACGATTAACAAACAAACAATGTTAAAAACACCACACAGCACACAACATTCACTTAAAAAAAAATGAAAAACCAAAAAAACCGATTACAAGAACAAAAACCATTAAAAAATAAAAACAAACACTTTCATAACGATATGAACCTCCCCACACCCCCACCACAACAAATTATTAAAATACAACACAAAAAAAAATAAAAAAAAAAAAAAACCGCATCCACCCCTACACGTAGTCCAAACTTGAGAACGTGATACATTACTCTCGACCATACACTCCCACGACCACTAAACGAAAACATCACCAAAAAGACGAAAACCACTCAACATAATCGCAAAAAAAAAACAAAAGAAACGGTTCCACATAAGATAAAAAGAAAAAAATTATTACAGAAGCTCTTACAAAGATAACATAAAAAAATAACACAAATAAAAAAAAAACACCGTCAATGTCTTTTTATATCATACTAAAACAACAACACAGCTGTGTTAATATTATATATATTGAAAAATTTTATTTAAATAAATTAATTACTTCATTAATAATTTTATTTATAATTATAATTTATTAAATTTTATATTAATTATACTAATTTTTCTCATTAATAACGATTTAAAGCAACACAAGGCAATTAATTATCTCATTCTTTTTTCTCATTAAATAAAACAAAATAATAAAAAACAATAATAATAAACAAGTAAAAAAGAAATTTCCGAGACGAAGTTCCACTATATAGTCTACCTTTCCACCACTCCATTTAAAAATAAAAAACACTATAAACGATAACTAAAAAATTAAAACTATATTACATTTCCATTCAATCAGATAATCTAAATACGTAACGCATAACTTAATCAGCCAAAATTACTAAACAGTCTCACCGACCCAACACTAGTAAGACAACGTAGACCATTTAAAAAAAATACAACAACAATAATATATCCATCATCTTCCACTCTGAGGTTTAACACCGAAGGGGGTGGTTAGTTTCATATGCTGGTCGAGAAGGTGAAGTGATGGAATGTAAGAAGACGTGGCGTGTAATGGGAATAGAGATATTACAAAGGCGGGGGTTTTTGTAATGGGGAGATACAAGCGGAAAATAAGAATCGTTACGGAGAGTTAAAGTTTATTGGTGTACCAATATGTAGGTGATCAACGTTATAAGACTTACGGTTGTTTGGAACTGGTCGAATACACGCAGGAGAGGACAAGAAAACCCAGAACAAACAACAGAAAACAAGTAATGGAGCACATGTGTGAGGGCGAGGCTTTTCAGAACCATTCTTGCGGAAGGCCAAATGCATACGCCAACGAAAGCAACACAATTGTTCCGTGCTCCGGGACTGTAAGATTATCCAACAATTCTCTTTTAAGTTCGAAACTTCAAGTCCCCCCCTCAAACATAACAGGCCAGCGTCCTTGCTCCATATTGAATCCCTTTTCCATAACCGCCCATCTTATAAGTAATGAACGTTGATCTTTAACATTACGAGACGGTCACTTGTAGGAACACAACAACCAATTTCTCTTGCTTAAAAAGCGACTATAAAAAAAATGGAACCCCCCAGCACCCGGGTTTCTGAAGAGGGATCCATTGTGCGAAGAAGAAAAAAAGACTCTGTGTTCTGCGGTTCCTCTTATCTCGGCTGCTTTGTCCTCCAGGTTGCAGAGTCCCGGGCCTCTCTTGCTTCATTCTGCGTCGTCCTCCAGGTGTATCTAAAAAAAAAAATGGTGACAATGTTCCTACTTTTGTAGACGCGGTGTATGCATTACCCTGTGTGGTGGCCTGTCCTGCCAGGTTTTGGACATCACGACTCGGACTTGGTATGAATCACTTAAAACGAAACACTGGGTTTTAGGGAAGAAAAAAACCACACCGTATGGTGATC
>NW_020860479.1:0-1409 GCF_000972845.2 Larimichthys crocea | reverse complement strand
TTTTTGCTATTGTTAAATTAGAGGCTAACATCTTAAATGGCTATGGGACTGGCTTGGGCTCTGGGTGCGAGGAGAACCCACTCTTCTTGCACAAAAACCTCTGTATATTGAATTACCTGAGAGGCTCGTTGAGCTTTGTGTGTTGATTAAACTGTGTAATAAAAACCCATGACTCCTGTGTTGACTCATTCTCAGGCCCCCCTCCTCTCCGCGGAGGACATAGAGGGGTAGGAAAGGGATGTGAAGCCGGGTCACGCTCATGACCCAGTTTTTTTACGGGAATCTGACAGGATGAATACTACCTGTTACACAATACCATGTGCTGTTATATGACAGACAATTGCTACACATAACTACTTTGTAAATGTTGGGAAATAATCTGATTAATAATAAATAACTCAGAAATTATGATTTTTAAATGGGTGGGAGGTGTAAAAACACGTGTTTTCTCATGTAACTGGGGGACACAAATTGAGCGAGAAAGGTTTATAAGGATTTATTGTGTTAACATGCTGTTCATAGAAGCCCTGGCCTCAGACACGGCACTAAAATCATAGTAATATGTTCTTATTTTATCATTTTCATGGTCGTAGGTTGTTTTGTCGCCCTCTGCTGGGTCTTTTTTTGTAAAGTAACAAGTGAATTAAACTTGGAGCAACTCTGTGTGTGTATCAACGATGGTTTGCTAGAAAAGTTGCCACTTTTATTAAATTAACACACAATGTTTTGATTTATTCAAGACAAATGACTTATTAGAGAGGAGATGGGATTCAACAAAGATGACAGCCACCAAGATGATTCCCCTCCAAGAGATCAGCGGTCGCACTGCACAGTCCAGAATGACTAATATAACTTAATATATGAATAAATATGGTATCAAAGTGGTTCATGATTGTTTCACACAATAGTTGTTCAAAGCTTTAGTTAATGAGGTCGTTATATTATTTAATGGGACACATCTAACGTCCTTTTTAAAGGGTTAGCTCGCTGAGTAGCTTCCAGTTGGGCTAACTTCGTTAATGGAGGTTGACGGTTAAAACGTATCTCCGGTTCTTCACGGGGAATAATTAATTTACACAACTAGATGAAATATATTCGAGTCAATTTGGACACTAAACGTTCGTGAATGTCACTCTGAAGCGACAACATCTTAATATTTAGGGAAGTAAACCTGAAATTGTTGTATATTAGTTCAAAAGGCGCTAAAGCGAAGCCGGATGTCCGCCGGCGGTGTGCCTCTTGCTCTGGATAGAGTGATGTGTCGGTCGTGAACGAGCCGGTTCAAAATCTGACTCCCCTTATTTTTTCCTCCCTGTTAACACTCGTTACAAATAACTTTATACATAAGTAGCAGAGGTCATAATATGTCAGCAGAGTGAAAATTGTTGGTGTTACATCTTGCATTTTTA
>NW_020860478.1:0-686 GCF_000972845.2 Larimichthys crocea | reverse complement strand
AGAGACATGCAGAGAGACATGCAGACAGAGAGACATGCAGACAGACAGGCAGAGAGACATGCAGACAGACAGGCAGACATGAAGATGAACCACAGACAGACAGACAGGCAGAGTGACATGCAGACAGACAGACAGACAGACAGACAGACAGACAGACAGACAGGCAGAGAGACATGCAGACAGACAGACAGACATGAAGATGAACCACAGACAGACAGACAGGCAGAGAGACAGGCAGACAAAGAGACATGCAGACAGACAGACATGCAGACAGACATGAAGATGAACGACAGACAGACAGAGTGACAGACAGTGACAGACAGACAGGCAGAGCAGAGCAAATAATTAAAAACAGAAGTTTGCAAAAAATAAATGATACATAAATAAAATGATAAAATATTATAATGAATTAAAGGCAGTGCATAGAAACACAAGCTGGTAAAAGCATGAGACAGGAACAGTCTGACCTTTGACCTTAAATGCAAAAAATGATGTTTGGTTATTTAATTATTTTTTCTTTTTGACAGGAAAAATGGAAACTGCTACCGGCCTTCCTAAAGGTAACCGAGCACACCTTCATCTACCTGCTGTTTACTGAGCTTGGTCTTAGATCTCCTCTATAAATGTCATTGTTTTTATATAGTGTGTGTGTATACATATATATATATATATAAAATTTATTTTAA
>NW_020860477.1:0-827 GCF_000972845.2 Larimichthys crocea | reverse complement strand
CATGAGGAAAATGGAGGAGGAAAAGCATGGGTATGACGCAGCAAGAGAGCGGTGGAAGACTATTTTCATGAGTGAGAAGTGTTTCTTTGGGGTTGGTTTTTGTGTTTGTATAAAGTATAAAAAAAATAAAATAAATCTGTTCTTATCAGTTAAATATCTGATATGTCCCCTACCCGGGGACCATATATAGTGGGGCAAAAAAGTATTTAGTCAGCCACCTATTGTGCAAGTTCTCCCACTTAAAAAGATGAGAGGCCTGTAATTTTCATCATAGGTACACTTCGAATATGAGAGACAAAATGAGAAAAAAATAATCCACAAAATCACATTGTCTGATTTTTAATGAATTTATTTGCAAATTATGGTGGAAAATAAGTATTTGGTCAATAACAAAAGTTAATCTCAATACTTTGTTATATACCCTATGTTGGCAATGACAGAGGTCAAACGTTATCTGTAAGTCTTCACAAGGTTTTCACACACTGTTGCTGGTATTTTGGCCCATTCCTCCATGCAGATCTCCTCTAGAGCAGTCATGTTTTGGGGCTGTTGTTGGGCAACACAGACTTTCAACTCCCCAAGATTTTCTATGGGGTTGAGATCTGGAGACTGGCTAGGCCACTCCAGGACCTTGAAATGCTTCTTACGAAGCCACTCCTTCGTTGCCCGGGCAGTGTGAGTGGGATCATCGTCATGCTGAAAGACCCAGCCACGTTTCATTTTCAATGCCCTTGCTGATGGAAGGAGGTTTTCACTCAAAATCTCACAATACATGGCCCCATTCATTCTTTCCTTTATACATATCAGTCGTCCTGGTCCCTTTGCAG
>NW_020860476.1:0-6792 GCF_000972845.2 Larimichthys crocea | reverse complement strand
GTTAGACCAAGCGTACAAAGTCCTATTTTTTCTCTTCAGCTGCTCTAGCTACGACAGAGAGGATACAGGAGGGGTAAGGGTGGGAAAAGAGAGGGGGGAGTGAGGAAAAAAAAGGGAGTACACGCTGCCCACTCTGGGGGTACAGTTACCCCACACGTGCATCAAAATGAAGTGACGACCTGTCGCAACAGGAAAAGATAACAGTGCAAAAATAAAACAATAAATAAACTGGTATGATAAACTTATGATTACTGGTATTTATGTTGTGGGGGTGTGTGTGATGGTGTCGTGTGTGTTAAGCATGGTGACAGGCCAAGGTGGTCTTGACGCTTTCGGACTGTAAATCAATACATGGGAAAGAATAAACTAAGGAATCGTATATACACTGTAAATGCATTGGATGACTTCGAGGTCGATCCCTAGGAAAGGGGAAAGGAAAAAGGGGAAGGGAAGCTCGGCATGCCTCTTCATGGATTGATAATATAAGTTTTTCTAAGATTTAATTCCTCTAGGACTTTTCCGCACCGTCCTGGAAGATTTTACAAGACTTTAGCTAACAGATTGTAGCAACTCTCGAGGTAAAAGGTCCGGTTAGCCTGATAGCAAGCGACCGGTTTGAGTAACAATTACAGCAAGCTATCAAGACGCCATATGGCGAACGGTGGATTACTGACGAGGACGGGTGGAAACCGGTCTGGAAAGGCCGGGGAGAAGGAAAAAAAACAGAGGGAAAACAGGAAAGAAATGGTGGACGCTATTGGCCTGATGACGGGGGGGATCAGAAAAAAAAAACAGTCGAAATGGGTGGGGATGATGGCCGCTGAACAAGGAGACGGGCGGAGGGTACGTCGTGTAGAGGCGATTTTTTTAGGAGAGAGTCGGGGTAATGGGACGTGGTTGTGCAATGATAGCTCGGAAGAAAGTGAAGCGCTGCAAGCATAGGGAATCCTAAACCGGGGGGTGCGAGGGGCCGGTATTGCCAAGAAAATGTCGCGGGTGACCACTGTACTTAGTAATAGGTAGAGCAACACGTTACTTGGACAACTGGAACGGTGACAGATGTACACACACATGGCGTGGCGAGGGGAACATTGGTGACGGGTCCTAAAAAAGGAGCGTAATCTGGAAAACAGGGCACTAAGGTTATCTCGGGAAAACTTCGAGTGAGAGGATGACCCAGGAGACAGGATACGTCATGAGTGTATTAATCGTACATAGGAACCGCTTCGCAACAACGTGCAAACTGGGGCCAAAGTATCGTCAGCCGGATTGTAGCCTTGGTATGTGGGTCATAGTGTGGAGTCAAGGGGGGACAAAAAGAGGCACTGACAATCGGAAAAGCAGAAGAAGGGAGGGGGGAGGAGTGAGGAAAGAGGAGTATCAGGGGACTGAACTCAATTGGAATGGAGTGCAATGATTTGTTGAGGGGAAAAGAGTTAATCCGACCATACCTATAGCGTGGACAGTCGGCAGGAGAGGACTGGGCTGGCTTGAAGGAACAGACTCCCTAGGGGGTCATTATATAGTCTACCGGCTGAGGCAGGATTCCACTCTTCAAATCTAACGGTTTACGAGGTGTGGTATCTAAATGTTACGTTTGGCTTTGCTCCATCCAGGTTGCCTTCGTGGAGTGCTTCGCAGACAGCCACAGCATGTGTTTGAAGGAACGCACAGTGTACAAACAGTGTTTGTCAAGGGGGTGGATTCACATGGGTATTTGGGGGGGTCGGCAAAGGAAATGATGCAATACTTTGTGTGAATGAACAGTTAAATAGCTATTAAGGCTTGAAACTGATCACTGGGTGTTTTTGGATTTTGTTGTACAATGTGTGTTTGTACATTTGCAAAATTCATGCAACATGGTAAGTCACGGTGGTACCGGGGGGGGGGAAAGGAGAAGGGGGAAGAAGGGGGAGGGGGGGGAAAAAAAGGAAAAAGGGGGGGGAAGAAAGGGAGGGGGAGGAGGGTGGCCCAATCAATGCCTAGCAAAAAGGCATGATATAGCTACTTTGTGTAAGACCATCTATTTGTTGGATGTTGTGGTATGTACATTCATTATGGTGGGGTATTTGGGATATGTGCGGTTCTATAATCTCGCCCATGTAGAATCTCATAGCCGCCCTGGACTGTTTCCTACATGTATAAAACAACCCGAGGCTCAGCCGGCGTCCTGCAACTCTAGGCACTACCTCATGCACAACCTGACGGTCACCTTTGTCTCCGGTACCCCCTAAGAGGGCACAGGATGACATCACAGCTTTCCCCCGCATGAGTGTAGTTCTTGCACGGGGCCGAGCCCCCTCGCCCAGTGGTCACATCCAGTGGGGTTACCTCAAAAAAAAAACTGCTATCTACAGGTAAGGTGGGGCGGATGCAAGGTCTTGCGCATGTAGTGTCATTCGTAAGAACCTCCGCAGCATGGTTGAGGCGCGAACATCCGACTGTGGCGTGGTGGTGTGGACTGGCAAAGAAAGCCTTCTTCATTCTGGATTTTCATCGCTATGAACGAGGATGTGTCAAGCGTCGGGGGATTCGTGAAGGGGGGCTCTTTTGTGTAACACCTACAGCCATTTGCTCCTGGAAGCGCATCAAGAATAATTTTTCGGAAAAGAGGGGAGGGGGGGGGGGGGAGGGGGGGGGGGAGGAAGGGGGGGGAGGGAAGAAAGGAGGGAGGAGGGGGGGTGGGGGAGGGAAAGGGGGGGGGAAGGAGGAAAGGGAGGGGGGGAGGGTGTAGGTCTTGGGAAGCCAGTCGTGATTCCGCTTGTTTTCACTGCTGACAACGTCGGACTTGTGAGCTTGGGACACCCAAGTTTCATTTGCTTAGGGTAGCGCATCAAATCGCTTTCTTAAACAGGCCATGAAAACGTCTCATTTACACTGCTGACAAGTTGGCGTGAGGGCGGGACAGCCGTCGTTCCAAACAGAAGGGGGAAAAGGGGGTCCCAAGAGAAAGGGAAAGGAAGGACCCCGGTGCCTCTGATCCAATTGTAAAACGACGTTGGCATGAGGAGGCTAGAGACAGCGCGTCACCGGTGGTTCCCGGTGCAGAAAGGGAGAGTCTGATCCAATCGTGAAAAGGTGGGTTGAGTAAGGGGACGAGGGGGGGAAACGTGGAGTAATCATCGATCCAGCATCTTGCCGTTGCAGTGCGAACGAAGTGGATTTGGTTTTTTCAGACTGCTGAATGGGACTACAGTCCCCTTCTTGTTGGGGGGGGGGGGAGAGGGGGGGGGGGAAATTGAGGAATGTCTTCCGCGGGCGATTGGGTCGCGTGCGATGATATACAGGGCTCCGGTAAAAGGCTGCACTAGCTCATCCCAAAGTCACGGATCAGCATAGTCGATGGCGTGATGATCGCGCCGCTACCGGCAGGCAATCGACGGACTAGTACATCTGTTTCCACGGAGGGAGAAAGAAAGAAAGGGGAGAAATAAAGAAAGAAAGAAAAAAGAAGAAAAAGAAGAAAGAAAGAGGGAAGAAGAAAGGAAAAGAGAAGAGGAAAGGAAGCCCGTACGGGCGGTCGGGTTGGGAAAGGGGGGGACTTGATGGAATGCCGGGGGGGAACTTGTTGTTTGGAGCGTAACTCATTGTTTATAGTTGTTTGTAAATAAGGAAGGGGGGTGCTGCGGACAAACCAAAAAGCTTTTCTTTAATACTTAGGACGACATCGACACACCCGACTATGGTGACGGGTAGTGAATGTAATTGTGGCCGGAGAAAAACAGTGGGTGATGTGACAATGGCGGTTTGAACACAAAGTAGGAGTCCCGAATAAACATGATCATTGGAAGCGGCAACAGCTCGTTGTGTATAATGATAGTGCAATACACTGTTAGCGGAAAACGAGAAGACACAGACTTTGAAATGACAGAGGAGGCAGAGCCTCCGATCTTTTATAGTCTCGTTTAATAGTCGTGTCAGTAAGACACTGACACAGTCCTATTCTGTTTGGACGAACTGGAAGAGGGTGATCTATGTCTGTAAAATTTAACTCTCAAGTGGACCACATCTTTGGATGTCCAACCAGGGACAGAAGAATATGGTCTGGTCGGTACAACAAGTGAAAAATTGTCGTGGGGGGTGGTGGTAAAGGGGGGGGGGTGGATCAAACTGGATAGGTCTGACACAATGAAAGTTTCTGGTCGGACAAATGAATGTCTGGGGTCGGGGGGGGGAGGGAAGAAGGGGGGGGCAGAAGTGAAAAGTTTTCTGGTGGGATAAATGAAAACCATGGTGCGGTAAACAGCAAGAGGGGAGGGGGGAATGAAAAAACGTAGTCACTGGTACGGGGGACAAATGACGAACCATTTCGGTCGGGGGATAAAGGAAAAGTGGGGGGGTCGGCACATGAGTCTGGATGGACAAAAAAAAAAAAAAAGAAAACGCCTGGGATAAAAATGAAAACCAGGAGAATCTCAGTCCTTAGAATTGGTAAACCGGGCAGCCTGCCACACTCTTGCTTGTTTGAAAGCTCAAACATGGCACCAGGTTTTAAATGAATAAAACTGGCTCGTTGGCCTGAAGGAATAATGCTGATAAGAAAAAGGTTAGTTTATCAACGACGACGACAGGGTGACGAAGTCAAGTGGACCGCAGCACGATAACATCACCGTGTAGTGAAATAACGGATCAACAGGTGGGGGAAGGAGGGAGCCGAGTCGGGTAACATTAACAGCCGAGGAGGGGGGTACGTGGATAAGGGGGGGGGGACAAAGAGGGGGGGGAGAAAGGAAAAAGAAAAAAAAAGAAGAAAGCAGATACCAAAGCCGCATGGCTGCAGCGAATGTGTCTTTAGGGCGGAAAGACGGCATAAAGCCAAAAAAAGGGGAGAAGGGGGGGGGGGGGGAAAGGGGAAAAGGAAAGAAAGGGGAAAGGGAAGGAACAAGCCCTGGTGAATGGAGGTAACAACCCACAGGGTGACAGCTCCATGAGGAAGGGAGATCAGCGTGGCAATGCGAATTTCGTAGGAGAGCTACAAGTGAGTGATCGTGTGCCACTTCACACTATTTGTAATGTATACACAAAAGATACGGCTAATGTCTTACATGCTCTGTACCTGAGGATTCGGAAAATCAGGCGAGAAGAAAATGGGCCTTTTGGCCAATGGGGGTACGAGGAGGAAGCGGGTCAGTCGTAAAAAATGGTGGCGAGCAGGGCGTGCCGTGATGGCAAGAGTTCCGACTGCCAGTGGAGGAGTGACAGGGGGTTCTGAAGGCGTGCCGATACAATTGTAGAGAGGTAGACTTCTTGTAGTATAAGAATGAAATGGACTGGGTGCTATAAAGCTGCGTGGTGAAGTGGTCATGTGGAAAGGTTCTTTAAATCTGGAGCACCTCCAGTAGTGCTGGAGAATCAAAGCGAGTCGCAAGAGAGCGTTATACTGGGCAGAAAACAGCGTCTCAAAAAAGGGGGGAGGAAGGAAAGAAAGGTACCAATGGGTCCAGCTGTTCGAAAACTAGAGCAATTGCGAGTGGAGCCCCATAGACCTACAGTGGAGATGGAAATGATTAAGGAGGCCAGAGGTACCAGAGGCATGTCCATATTAGTCGTGAGCCTGTCTCCGGTAATACACCCAAAGGAGGCTGGGTAGTGAGTGTGGTGAAAAGTCTGAGGGAGGATGGTGTAATGAGTTAGATTGTCGATTTCATGCTGGGGGGAGGCTGTAGAGGATAATAGGGAAGGGGGACAGGGGGAATAGCATTTATGTTCTGAGAATGCGTAGAAGACGAACATGTTTACATGCATGGTAGTTGTGGTGGAGCGCGGGAGCACTTGTACGATTAAGTGTGAACAAGTGACCATGTGATGGTGAAAATCATGACCTTGGTCCCCCTCAAAAGAAAACCGATGCCACCGGCGAGTCGGTCGGGGACCGGTCAGACAGACGTGGCTTTGGTTTCTGAGGAAGAAAGAAAGAAAGGGAATCTTGGTGTCACTCCACCTTAATAACTCCTACGACTCTCCTCCTCCTCCTACAATATCCTACATCCGCATCAGCCTCATCCTACTGCATGTGCCTTGCTATCTATCGGTGCGCGGGTGGCGTACATAGCGAGCAGATCTGAATCATAATCGAAAAATCGATCTAAATGCGTAAATCTATCTATGGCAAGGGAGGGAGAAGAAATCTCTCCCTTCGTTTGCATACAAGGGGAGCTATGAGGGAAGAACAATCCCGTGTAGACCTACAATCTGTAGCCACTCTTGCGCTGTGACTACACTGATGTTTATTTTTTTTTCGATTGAGTCGTTGAAAGCTAGGCAGAAATCTGGCGGCTGGATAGGGTTGACATCTGCGTTTGGCCCTAATCAGACAACAAGCTCCGGTTCAGATAACGGACTTAATCAGAGAGGAGACAGTCCACGTCTTCGACAACGCAGCTCCAGTCGGATACAACCACCATGGCGGATATACAGGCTCGTAAGGAGAAGAGAGAGAGAGAGAGAGAGAGTGAGAGAATGAGAGCAGAGAGAGAGAGAAAAAGAGAAGAAGTAGAAGCAGCGCCGTCGGACGACCCATACTCCGTCAGACCTAACTAAAAAAATAACCCCGGGGAATCGATCGTAGCGAAATCACTGGTCGGAATCATAAACTTCGGGGCACTGAGTCGATTCCCCGGTCAGATCTAACTTCCACGGTCGGATATAACTTCCCCGGTCAGATCTAACTTCCCCGGTCGGATCTAACTTCCACGGTCGGATATAACTTCCACGGTTGGATATAACTTCCACGGTTGGATATACCGGCCCTGGTCGGATATAAAAACAGAGAGAGAAAGAGAAAGCTGTTGT
>NW_020860475.1:0-670 GCF_000972845.2 Larimichthys crocea | reverse complement strand
TATTATTTCTCATTTTTAATTTTGATTAATGTCACTGTTCTCCACGTGTGCACACACCTGTCCTTGTTTGTCTCTCTGTGTTTTCTTAAATATTTTTATTATTATTTGTTTTTGTTTACGCACGCACGTTACGGCATGACGTCACTAGGCGTCTTTTTTGAATCCACACACAGACAGAGAGAGACACACACACACACACACACACACACACACACAGACAGAGAGAGGTTTATCGTCCATCAAGTGTGTGTGAGTGTGTGTGTGCTTCAGCTCACCTGAGCATACCGACCGGAAGACACCTGAAGGATTCACCTGCGTCTGTTTTTTTGTTTTTTTTAACGTCCCGCCGGTAAGCTGTTAGTGTGTGCGGCGTTACCATGGTGACGCTCCGCGGCAGAGGCACCGGGGACGCGGAGCGGCAGCAGCCGCGGCAGCAGCATCGGAGCCCGGCCAAGAGCTCCGAGGACCCGCCGCCGACTCCTCCAGAGACCCGGAGCACTGAGTCCGGGCTGACCGACGTGAGTGATAATAATAATATTGATATTTATGTTAATATTTATGTTAATAACACAATACAAGTTACTATGGAGGAGAGTGAGTAAATAAGTACACGTTAGATTAATGCAACAATAATGAAGTGAAGTTAAAAAGTTAAAATAAAAGAATTTCT
>NW_020860474.1:0-877 GCF_000972845.2 Larimichthys crocea | reverse complement strand
GACTCAAGGTCACACAGAGCCTGCCATGAATGATACTGTTCAAGAAGTAAACTCCCTTTAACCAGCCGTAAACAAACAGGAGTAACTACCACAAATATAAATGCAAAATATTTTTTTTCAGGAGTGTAATTGTAAGGCAAAGAAATTATTTGTAGAGTCAACTGCGTCCATGATAAATGCATGCGTGAGATCCTGGCCACAGCAGCCACAATGGGTTTACATCCACACCGGGTGGAAATGTAGAATGTCAACATTGACACAAGGTAATTGTCCATTTTTGTAGCAGATACCCTAATGAGCCGCATGACGGATTGTTAATTTAAAAATCAAGCGTGACTCGAACCGAGCCTTTGGTCCCGACCATCAGAAATCGCCGGAAAATGGGCTGGCTCAATTTGTGGCAGCGGCAGCTAGTAGTGGCACTTCCGGTGGCAGCCTGACCTGTCACGGTAGTTCCTGGTTTCTGGGGCCAGTCACCTGCCACTGACCTGCCACGGCAACTGCTGCTGTTATGGACATCTGTCTTTTATTTTTTTATTTTAACAGTCATCAGAGTTGTATTTGACTCGCTGGCAGTAGCATTTATTGTACTTTATTGTACTTTATTTTCAAAGGATAACCCCTTGAGATGTACCATCTCATTTTCGAGGGGGTCCTTATTGCCAACAGAGATACAAAACAGCACATCAATAGTACAGGAATAAATATGAACACAAATATGAACACAAAAACATGATACAATGTAAAGACGCAGACACCCATTCACACATATTTGCACACCACAATGCTCCACCGATCCTAACTAGCCCCCTCCCCCATACATACACATGGACAAAATAAGAATAATACAACACACAACTGCAAAAATACAAATGCA
>NW_020860473.1:0-2259 GCF_000972845.2 Larimichthys crocea | reverse complement strand
AATTCTGGACTTTTTTCTGATTTTTGGGATTTTTTTTCTTTTACTTTTTTTTTTTTTAGTTTGACTAGAAAAAGCACATTCTGATTGTTCTGAAGAATTTTTTTAAATGTTTTTTGAAGAACTATTTTTTTTAAATTCTGACTTTCTTTTATTTTTAGAATTGACTTTAAAAAAATTTTGTTAAATGTGGTCTTTTTTCTAAGAAATAAATTTCTTTTCAAAATGTTTAAAATGTTTTTTTTTATAACGCTTTTAAGAATTCGCTTTTTTTTTTAAAAAATGACATTTTTTTTTAATTTTAATTTTGACTTTTTAAAGAAGAAATCATTTTTTTTTATGTGAATTCTTACTTGTTTCTCAGAATTCTGACTTTTTTCTGAATTTTTTTTTTTAGCTTCGATGAAAAAAGTCACATTTGATGACTTGTCTGAAGAATTTTTTTAATGTTTTTTTTTGAAGGAAATATTTTTCAACATTTTTAAATTTCTGATTCCTTCTATTTTTAGACTGGACTTTTCTTAAGTATTTTTTTGTAGAATGTGGTCTTTTTTCTAAAGAAATCAAAATTTTAAAAATGTTCTTTTTTAACGATTTTTTTAAGAATTCTGACTAGAAAAAAAGTCACATTTGGACTTGTTCGGATAGAATTTTTTTTAAAATGTTTTTTTGACGAAATATTTTTTTTTTCAGTGACTTCTTTTAATTTTAGATGATTTAAATTTTTTTTTGTTAGAATGTGGTCTTTTTTAAGGAAAATAAAATTTTTAAATTTCTTTTTAAAAGATTTTTTTTAAAGATTATGACTTTTTTGGGAAAAAAAAAATACATTTTATTAGAATTTTGACTTTTTCTAAAGGAAATAAATTTTTTTTAGAATACACTTTGTCTCAGAATTCTGCCTTTTTTCTGCAATTTTTTTTTTACTTTTTTTTTTTAGAATTCTGACTAGAAAAAAGTCCCTCTCACTTGTTCTGAAGAATTTTTTTAAAGTTTTTTTTGACGACATATTCTTTTTTAAAGTTCGACTTCTTTATTTTTCGATTGACTTTTAAATTTTTTTGTTAGAATTGGTCTTTTGTCTAAAGAAATAACAATTTTAAAAATGTTTTAAAAAATGTTCTTTTTATAAGATTTTTTTTTTTTAACGAATTCTTGACTTTTTTTTTTTTTTTAAATTACATTTTTTTTTTATTTTTGACTTTTTTAAAGAAAAGAAATCATTTTTTAGAATCTTACTTTGTTCTCAGAATTCTGACTTTTTCTGAAATTTTTTTTTTTTTAGAATTATGACTTTAGAAAACAAGTTCACATTCGGACTTGTTCTGAAGAATTTTTTTTTACGTGTTTTTTTTAAGAAATATTTTTCACACATTTTTTAATTCTGACTTTTTTATTTTTAGGAATTGACTTTTAAGTATTTTTTTGTTCGAATGTGTCTTTTTTCTAACGAAATACCATTTTTAAAATGTTCTTTTTTTAAGATTTTTTTTAAGAATTCTGCCAGAAAAAAGTCACATTTTTGACTTGTTCTGAAGAATTTTTTTTTTAATGTTTTTTTAAAGAAATATATATTTTGTTTCATTCTTCTGACTTCTTTTATTTTAGAATGACTTTTAAATTTTTTTTGTTAGATGTGGTCTTTTTCTAAAGAAATAACCATTGTAAAAATGTTTTAAAAATGTTCTTTTTTCTAAGATTTTTTTTAAAGCATTCTGACTTTTTTTTAAAAAAAAAATTACATTTTTCTTTTTAATTTTGACTTTTTTACAAGCAATCATTTTTTTTTTTAGAATTCTACTTGTTCTCAGAATTCTGACTCTTTTCTGAAATTTTTTTTTTTTAGGAATTTGACTTCGAAAAAAGTCACATTCTGACTTGTTCTAACGAATTTTTTTTTTAATGTTTTTTTAAGAATATTTTTCAACATTTTTCAATTCTGACTTCTTTTATTTTTAGAATTGACTTTTAAACTATGTTTTTTGTTAGACTGTGCTTTTTTCTCAAGAATAAATTTTTTTTAGACTTCCCACTTTGTTTCAGATTCTGTTTTTTCTGAATTTTTTTTTACTTTAATTTTTTTTTTTAGAATTCTGACTAGAAAAAAGTCACATTCTGACTTGTTCTGAAGAATTTTTTTTTAAATGTTTGTTTGAAGAAGTATTTTTTTTGAAATTCTGACTTCTTTTATTTTTAGAATTGACTTTTAAATTTTTTTTGTTAGAATGTGGTCTTTTTTTATAAAAAAGAACATTTTTAAAT
>NW_020860472.1:0-33097 GCF_000972845.2 Larimichthys crocea | reverse complement strand
ACTAGCTAGCCCCCTAAGCCATCAAAGCCTGCAAAGCAATTAAGATAATTATTTGAATGACAAAAACACAAAACTACCTGTCTGGCATACAGGACAAATAACACCACATTTGCCTATCAGGCCATATGCCAAACAGAGGCAGGGAAAAGATTTCCAGAGTTCCTCTGGGAAAATAAATGAATTTAAAAAAATAAAAAGAGGATAGACAAGGTTCCCTGGTGAAACTCCTTTATGCAAATACTTACTGTATTCATAGTCACTGCTACACGTACACCCACACTCACCCACACATTGTCCTCATAAAGCAAAAATAGTGAAGAGCTACTAAAGGAGTACACACTGAATGTAAGGAGGGAACTCTTACAATCTATTTGCATATCAGTGTCCATGAGATTTTTTAAGAAGAACCTTTGAATAGGAGGACTGGATTCAAGTATCAAGTTTAAGTTTAAGCGTTTAACGTGCAACACGCAAGAGGGTTACAGAGAAAAGGCTCCCTGTGGGCTCTGTCAGGTAGTTTTTTACAATTCATTAAAATGGGCTGTCTCGAACATCTTCCCACTAACCAATTTCCTTTTTGGTTTTCCCCTTAGTAAGAACATTATGTTTCTTGTCCAAAATGACACTTCCTTAGTCTGTTTCTCATGTCCTTGAACATTTTTAAATTTCCTTTCCCAGGCAGCTTAACAAATACATGCTAGATAAGGGGAATACAAAAAGACAAAACACACATACACTCCCTCTAAGAGTTAAAACACCTGCAGCCCAGTACAATCCTGATTTTTATAACAATCAGAGTCTTCACTAATGTGGGCTGAACAGAAGAGAAATGGAAGAGAAGAGGAGAGGAGGAAGATGCAGAACTAAATGTACACCGACCGAAGAATAACACGGCAACAAACTGAATTGTGAGAGATTGCTCCAATGAGATTTAATGGGACGATTCCTCCCTGTTCATTATCCAATAGGCCTGGGATTTCTGGCTGAAACGTGAACCTGAACAACCAGTTCACAGTGACCAGGTCTTTTTTCAGCGCTTCTGTCTCTCTTTGGTCTCTCGGCACACAATAATACAATCAGCCCCCTCAGCTCCCAACATACACACACATGCATACACACGTTTAGCAATTACTCAAACTAATTAACAACTTGGCCACTGGAATAATTACCTCTAGTAAAGCAGAGAGAAGCACACTTGAGTGTTTAGTTCTATCCTAATTTTTCTACCGTAATTGTGATTGGCTACCATTTTTCTTCAGTATTTGACCATCAGATGAATGTAGATTGACACTGCCGGACCTCTTACTCTTCATTGAACCTGTAATAATAGATTTTCTTTGGCCACTTACAGACGATGAGAAATAGGCACATGAATGCAGTTTACCGTCCTTAGAGGAGCGCTGTGAGAGAACAGCTCCAACCCCGATGTTGGAGGCATCCACTTCAACCACGAACTGACGGGTGGGATCAGGCTGGGTGAGGATGGGAGCCGAGGTGAACAGGTCCTTAAGCCCCTGGAATGCGGTCTCCGCTTCAGTGGTCCAGGTAAAAGGTCTGTTAACAGGTAAGTGAGGTCAAAGGTTCAGCAACACGACTGTAGTTCCGAATGAACCTCCTATAAAAATTTGCAAACCCGAGAAACCTCTGTAGCTGCTTTCTGGACTCTGGGCGAGGCCATTCCTGGGCTGCTTGGACCATTCCTGGGCTGCTTGGATCTTCATTGGGTCCATCTTAACCTGTGTGTGACTACGTACCCAAGGAAGAAGACAGTGGCCGCGTTAAACTCACACTTGTCAGCTTTGACATACAGGCGATTCTCCAGGAGTCTCTGTAACACTTGCCGGACATGCTGGACATGCTCAGTGGGGTTCTTGGAATAGATAAAAATATCATCCAGGTACACAAAAACAAAAAGGCCCAACATATCTCTAAGTATGTCATTCACTAGACACTGAAAAACTGCAGGAGCATTGATAAGTCCAAAAGGCATGACCAGGTACTCAAAATGTCCCAACAGTGTATTGAAGGCAGTCTTCCACTCATCCCCTTGTCGGATACGCACCAGGTGGTAGTCATTACGCAGGTCCAGTTTAGTGAAGACTGTCGCCCCCTGAAGAGAATCAAAGGCAGTTGACATCAAAGGTAGAGGGTACTTTATTAAGATCTGGAGCTTCAGAGCATGAGCTAGAGCTAGCTAAGGGCTGGGGCTGAGCTGATCTAAGACAGTTAGCGTGGCAATATACACTCCAGTTAATAATCTTGGCTGCAGACCAGTCTATGTGCGGACTATGTTTAGTTAACCAAGTGTAACCAAGGATAACAGGCACGAAAGGTGAGTCTAACACAAAAAAGCTAATCTCCTCTAAATGATCACCAGAGCACTGGAGGTGGACTGGGCCGGTCTTGGTATTCACTCTGGACAGGAGTCTGCCGTTCAGGGCTTAACACGGGACTCACACAGGAGACCCAAGCGCAGTGTAACGGCTGCGTCACGTTTTAGCTGCATCCTTTGCCCTGCGTCAACTCACACCAGGTGTGTGTTGGCCGCGTAATGGCAGTGTAGCGAGCCGGCCGTATTCACGCGAGATCACGGGATCACGCGATAATCCTGGACGTACGCGAGACCCCGCGATAAACTGTGTATAAAGAAAACAACCTCAACAAACAGCTGACTTTGCTTCTCCAACGTGGAAGAGATTATAAAAAGCATCTGTTGTGTCATAAATGATTGTGTGTTGTTCCACTTCAACAATTAGCCTCTCATCGTCCATGTTAAGAGCCTTTGATCGATTGACTGCTCACCTGGTGCCACCGGTCATGATGTAACGTTGATGTGAAGTTGTGATAAGCTACATGAACTGCGTATTGTGTTTTATTTTGAAAGGGGGCGGAAGTTTATTATGTTGATTCTGTGTCAGATTTCCTGTCTGGTGCGATCTGCTCTGTTGAAATTTTAGGTTTAGCAGCGGCTTGCGTCAAAAATAGAAATGCTACGGAATGGAGAGGCGCTTCTGGGACGCTTGTGAGACGCTCCGCGGCACGCCCTGTGTGAGTGCTCTCATTGACCAGACTAGCAGCTGCTCCGGTGACCACGGCGCAGCCGTTACGCGGCGCATACACCTCCGGTGTGAGTGGGCCTTTAGCCTCCAAGGGGTCCTCCAGGGGCACCGTGGTGAGGCCCAACTGTTTAACAAGTGAATCCAAAAAACTTTCGTCTGCCCCTCAATCAAAGCCTGCAGAGTTATAGACTGACCTTTATGGGAGAGAGTCACGTGAAACAGGACTCGCTGACGGGAAGCTTAGGACACAACGGTGCAGTCATGCACTCATCATTCCATCCGCCCTCCACCGCTAAAGTGTGGAACTCTATGGCGTACTTGGCCAAGCTGCGACCCCCCTGTCATAGTGAAAACAACCTCTTGGACGCGTCTCTACCTCTTATAGGGTGGTCAAACAGTTTCCTCATCTCCTCGGTGAAAGCACCGTACGTGGCAGTGACTGGCGAATGCTTCTCCCACGCAGCGGAGGCCCACTCTAATGCGTCACCTCGGAGGAGCCCAATAAGGTAAGCTATCCTCGACCTGTCAGTCGAATAGGTTTGGGGCTGCTGATCAAAAATGAGTCCACATTGTAAAAGAAACGAGCGACATTGGCCTAAGATTGCCCTTGTCATACCTCTCTGGTATGGGAACCCAGGGCTCCCGATCAGAGGCGGAGACCGGGGGGAAGCGGTAGCAGCAGAAGGCAGGTGTACCGGTGTGGCGCTGGCTTGAGAGCTGAGTTGGGCTTGCATGGCAGTCATACTGGTGGCAAGACTCTGTAATCCAGTAGTGATCTCTCGGAGGATTTGTCCATGTTGTTCTAACACAGTCTCTTGATGGGTTATGGCGTGACGTACCTTGTTCAAATCCGCTGGGTCTGTCATGGCCAGATCGCACTGTCAGGATTCTGAGGGGAACCCAGAAGCAGATCGGAACAAGAGTTTGAGTGTAACAATTTATTGAACAGAGAGTGAATACGTGAAACAAAAAAGAAGCAGGCAGGCGAGAGTGCGAGTCCAAAGGTGGGGGCTATCTAGGGGTCGGCTGGCAAGCTTGGAGGGTGGAGGTCCACACGCTGGCTACACGAGGCGTATGCTCAGTGGACTGGACTGCAGTTAGTGGCGGACAAAAAACTAATCAAATCAAATAAATTTTATCTGTATAGCCCAAAGTCACAAAGTACACTTGCCTCAGAGGGCTTTACAATCTGTATAGGGAGTGACACCCTCTGTCCTTGGACTCTCGGTTCGAGTGAGGAAAAACTTGCCCACAAAAACCCTTTTAACAGGGAAAAAGGTGGAAGAAACCTCAGGAAGAGCCACAGAGGAGGGATCCCTCGCCCAGGACGGACAGACGCGCAATGGATGTCATGTGTACAGGACAAATCAACACAAACATATTGTACAATTACAATGACTGACAAAATGACAATGAATCACAGTGAATGATAAAATGACCACAGTAGCAGATATGGTAGCAATAATGACAGTAATAATATGTGTAGTGGACGTCGTGCAGGATCACAGCAGCAGCCACGATCCACGAGAACCTGCTGGACGACAGAGCACAGAAACTCCGGGGAAGTTTGGTTAGTAACATGCATTAATGAGACATGTATGTCCACAGATGGTGAGAGGGAGAGAGAGGGATAGAGAGAGGGAGAGAGGGAGAGAGATGGAGAGAAAGAGGGAGGCAGAGAGATAGGACGGAGAGTCCCCCGGCAGTCTAATCCTATGGCAGCATAACTAAGGGATGACCTGAGCCAGCCCTAACTATAAGCTTTATCAAAAAGGAAAGTCTTGTCGGTAGTGTAGTGGGTTAAGCGGCCGCCCCGTGTGTGGAGGCTACAGTACAGCTGGCCCTGGTTTAAATCCCGCATCGGACGGCCATTTACTGCGTGTCACTCCCCCTCTCTCTGCCCCCTGCTTCCTGTCTATCTTCAGCTGTCCTATCATTAAAGGCATAAAAAGCCCAAAAAAATAATCTTTAAAAGGAAAGTCTTAAGTCTACTCTTAAAAGTGTTGACCGTGTCTGCCTCCCAAACCCAGAACGGTAGTTTGTTCCACAGAAGAGGAGCCTGATAGCTGATAGCAATTTTGGAAACTATAGGAACCACAAGGAACCCAGCACCCTAGAGCGCAGTGTTCTAGAGGGTTAGTAAGGTATTATGAGCTCTTTTAGATATGATGGTGCCTGACCATAAAGAGCTTTGTAAGTAAGGAGAAGAATTTTAAATTCTGTTCTAGATTTAATACGTAGCCAATGCAAGAAAGCCAAAATGGGAGAGATGTGATCTCTGATCTTGGTTCCTGTCAGAACACGTGCAGCAGCATTCTGAATTAAATGCAGAGTCCTACGAGACTTAATGGAGCAGCCTGATAACAAAGAGTTACAATAGTCCAGCCTAGAAGTAACAAATGCATGGACTAGTTTTTCTGCATCGGCTTCAGAGATGATGCGTCTGATTTTAGCGAGTGGAAGAATGCAGTCCTCGAAATTTGTTTTATGTGGACATTAAAGGACAAATCCTGATCAAAAACAACTTCAAGATTCTTTACAGTGGAGCTGGAGGCCAGGGTGATCCCATCTAAAATAACTAAGTCTCTTGATAGAGAATTTCTGAGGTGTTTCGGTCCAATTACATGAACTTCAGTTTTGTCTGAATTTAACATCAGAAACTTGTAGGTCATCCAACTTTTTAATATCCTTAAGGCATGCTTGGAATTTAATTAATTGATAGATTTCATCAGGCTTGATTGATAAATATAAGTGGATGTCTTCAGCATAACAATGAAAATGGATAGAGTGATTCCTAATAATGTTCCCTAAAGGAAGCATATATAAACTAAATGTGTTCCTAGTACAAAGTGGTCCTAGTACAGAATCTTGTGGGACTCCATAACAAACTTTGGTATGCATGGAGGATTCATCATTGATGTGAACAAACTGAGATCAATCTAAGAAATACGACTTAAACCAGCTTAGGACGGTTCCTTTGATGCCAATTTGATATTCCTGTCTTTGTAAAAGAATTTGATGGTCAGTGGTGTCAAATGCGGCACTGAGATCTAACAGGACAAGTACAGAGATGAGTCCTTTGTCTGATGCCGTTAGGAGGTCATTTGTAACTTTGACTAATGCGGTCTCTGTGCTATGATGCACTCTAAATCCTGACTGAAAATCCTCAAATAGACTATTGTTATGGAGAAAGTCACACAGCTGATTAGCTACAGCTTTCTCAAGTATCTTAGACAGAAAGGGAAGGTTTGATATCGGCCTGTAGTTGGCTAAGACCTCTGGGTCTAGAGTGGGCTTTTTAAGAAGAGGTTTAATTACAGCTAAGGACTGTTGTACATATCCTGATAATAAAGACAGATTAATCGTATCCAATAAAGAATGACTAACTAAGAGGTAAAACATCCTTGAGCAGCCTGGTTGGGATGGGGTCTAAGAGACAGGTTGAGAGCTTAGCTGCAGAAATTATTCAAGTTATTTGATGAAGGTCGATGGGAGAAAAAGAGTCTAAATACATATCAGGTTTTACAGCTGTTTCCAAACTTGCTGTATCAGAATGCAGATCAATGCCTGTTGAGGGAAAGAGGTGATGGATTTTGTCTCTAATAGTTATAATTTTATCATTAAAGAAGCTCATGAAGACATTGCTACTTAGACCTAAAGGAATACATGGTTCAGTAGAGCTGTGATTCTCTGTTAGCCTGGTTACAGTACTAAAGAGAAACCTGGGGTTGTTCTTATTCTCCTCTATTAATGAAGAGTAGTAGGCTGCTCTAGCATTACGGAGAGCCATCCTGTATGTTTTGAGATTATCTTGCCAGACTAGATGAGATTCTTCCAGTTTAGTGGCACGCCATTTGCGTTCAGATTTACGTGTCTCTTGCTTTAATTTACGAGTCTGGTGGCTATACCATGGTGCTAACCTCCTTTGTTTAATTGTCTACTTTTTCAGAGGTGCAATCGAGTCTAGAGTTGTCCGTAATGAGCCTGTAGTACTCAACAAGATGATCTATTTGTGAGGGGCTAAAGGAAGCAGATAAGTCCTCTGTTACATTGAGACATGGCATTGAATTTAATGCTGAAGGAACCACTTTCTTAAATTTGGCTACAGCTATCTGCTGTAGGAGTTTCTGCACAAAGGCTTATAGTCCAGTAGTATAAACTCAAAGGTTATTTAAAAATAGTCAGACAGAAGAGGATTCTGTGGAAAGACAATTCGATGATCAGTTTTAATCCCATATAAGAGAACAAGATCAAGAGTGTGGTTCAGACAATGAGTTGGTTTATTTACACTCTGACAGAAGCCAATTGAATCTAATAGAGAGATAAACGCAGTACTAAGACTATCAAAAACATACGGCAAGAGATAGGCAGACAGGCAATCACTGGCTACAATGTAGGTTCTTGAGCTAGAAGGCTGTAGCATACTCTATATTTCACAACGATCCGGCAGGGACTGAATGTGTGGCTGCTCCTTAAATACTGCAGGCAGTTGATGAGGAACAGGTGAGGTGATGACCTCAGCCAGGTACAGGCATGCCCCCTCAAGCACTGCCAGGAGAAAGACACCAGACAACACAACAAACATAGACACACCCCACTTATCCCGGCTGGGGATTCGTGACATGAAGTTAACTTCTTTAGCAAACATATTTACATATCTATTATATATTGGCAACCTGGCCAATGTAAGTTCAATATTTATTCTCCATTTAACTCTTTGTCTTTGGTCAACACCAACACCTGAGGAAAATAGATGTCTCTTTAACTGCCAAACGCTTCATTATGTTCACCAGCTAGTAACTAACCCAAACTATTCGGAGCTGGAAACAAGAGGGAACAAAACATTAAAGCTGTAAGCCCCAAAAACAAAACAATGAGTTAAAAAAAGGGTGAATATTCAATTGGCTGCAGGGAAGACACATACAAAGTAGTTCCACTTCCAGTGAATCTAAAATGATTAACCATAGCAACAGGGAGTCAAAGCTTTCATATATACTTTAACCTTTCTAGAGAATATTACAACTCTAACAACTGGAAGGCAGCTGAAGAGCTAGAAATTGAAAAGAAAATGGAGAAAGTGCCTGGCTGTGCGTCAGTTTTGGCCTCAACCTCCACCTCGTCTGACGTTACCCCTGACTGAAATGCTTCTAGAGCTGATAAGAACTGCAGAGTTTAGGCAATAATTCTCAGTTGGTTTGTCACTACAAATGCAAGTGACAATTTTCCTCTTACATGTTGATATTTTAACATGACCACTATAACTGTCCCTAAAGTACTCAGGTTTGTTTTCACAGCAGGATGCTACAGTACATCTGACCATGAAAACATAACACAAGCTGGCAATCAATATATTAGCACTGCAGTAATTCAGCCAAAGCTCTCCATTGTTGGAACATATACGCATTTTTATCAATAACCACAAATAATGGTTTCTATGGTGACCATACATGAATGCGAGAGTAAGGAAGCTAAAAGAGACCAGCGATCCTGTGAGATCCTGCTCTGCTTTACTTTGCTCTGTGTGTGTCCAGAGTCTGTCTACATCTCTAGTCATCTCACAGCAGGTTTCATTCAAATAGAATGTAATATAATGTAAATAAGCCAGGAGGAGAATACAGCAGGAGCAGCCGAGGCCAGGAAGCCAGGTAGGCACGACTGGAACGGGAGGAAGCACAAAGGAACATGGAGGCCCAAACACAAAGACAAATCAGGCATGAAAGGAAGGGCCACCACAGCTGACATTATTTGCACTGTAATTGGTTGTTTTTGTCTCCACCAAATGAAGCCTATAAAAAAAATGCATTGGAAATAAAATAGAAATAAGGACACCATGGCTTCACTGATAAGAGATTGCACTGCATCCCAAGTATGTTTTTAATGCCTTCATTACTTATTTCACAGAGGCTTTGGGAGGCTCCTTGGAATACAAAAATATTTAAGGAATTTCTGTGAATTTTCAATGCAACACTATATTTGCAGTTTAAGCTGTTCGACATTATTTGACACATTGTCTGGTGCTTAATGTTTATTTTGAAGTAATTTCTTCTGAAGGCAGGGTGGTAGGGATTTCATTAGTTCCCTTGCCCCTGTCTCACAGCAAACATTTTACCTGGACTCATTAAGCATCAGACATGACACATCAGAGAGACTGTTCTGTCAGTGTTCAGGCTGTTACTCTGCCAAGGTCTGCCCTCACTGAATAACCTGTCAAAGCTGAAAGCTTCTTTTCTTTCGTGCCCTAAAAAAATCCTCTGCTTTTAGTGGTGTGTATTTGTCTTAAACAGAGTATTTAGTCATGGCTTTTCCTGCTTTCTGCTGAACTGTGTAGTAAGGTCATAGGGTGAAAATGTATTTATTTCTTAAGAGCTTAAATTCATGGGATCTGCATAATTAGGATGCTATGTCATCTAAATTCAGAAAGGGCAGTTGCCCTGGTGCTCCGTCATTTTTCCTAGAAGTCAAACTCTGGAGAATAGTGCATCAGCGGTGGGCCTACGTCACTGAAAGAAGGGCATTGTTTGCTTCTGATTTTTACCCTAAAACAGCTGAGATCGATCAAAATTAATTGAGCATTCACCTGAAGATTTCATCATTCTATGCCACTTACAATACAGTCAATCACAATCTCAAACAATGTTTATGTGCCCTGCAGATGTGGTACACAGACACTTACAATAAGGTGAAATATGAGTTCAGCAAAAATTGAGCCACCTGTCAAATCTACTAGGGTACACTCTACTTAGTGTCACTTGTTAACAGAGAGTTAAAGTTTGTTCTATGTGTTTATGTAGAATAAAGGGCACTATTAAAACACATGCTTTCTGATGCTGATGTTGTTACCCATTTTTGTTACACATAATATGGTGTGTGAATGCACTCTACTGGCAGTTTAAGGAACTGCAAAAGACGACCTTGTGGTTTTACTGGTGCATGACTACAATCTTTGTGTTTTTGAGAGGTGGCATTTCGACTTTTTGGACTTGTGCTTCGAGACACATGAGCAAGCAAGAGTTGACAATTCATCATTATTGTGATACACACAGTAAAAAAAAACAACCAAAAACGATATGTTGTAGAGACACACCAGACTGCTTCATAATGTACCCACCCATAATGTACCCACCAGTGACAAGTTCACAAATCCCACATGGCAAAATCTCTGATTGGCTAAGAGGGGCTCTAAATGACTGTATACATCAGTAGATTGGAAAGGATTACAATAAAGTTGCATTTTGCAAGTGGGTCAAGTTCATTCAGTTGCCTCTGTAAGATCCCCTACACAAAACCTTCTTGGCCTCTTTGTACCACGGACGCTGAGTGTGACAAATTTCACATCAGTTTTGCATTTGGCTAATATCAGTGTCACTACTGGTAGCGTGGTGTGGTACCTGGACCCTACAGAGGTTGCACAGGTAGTCCAACTCCTCCACGGTGGGACATCAATATGGGCCATTGCCAGAAGGCTTGCTGTGTCTCCCAGCACAGTCTCAAGAGAATGGAGGAGATTCCAGGAGATGGTCAGTTAATCTAGGAGACCTGAACAGGGCCGTAGAAGGTCCTTAACCCATCAGCAGGACCAGTATCTACTCCTTTGTGCAAGGAGGAACAGGATGAGCACTGCCAGTGCCCTACAAAAGACCTACAGGAGGCCACTGGTGTGAATGTCTCTGACCAAACAATCAGAAACAGACTTCATGAAGGTGGCCTGAGGGCCCAATGTCCTGTACTAGACCCTGTGCTCACTGCCTGGCACCATGAAGCTTGACTGGCATTTGCCACAGAACACCACAATTGGCAGGTCTGCCACTGGCACCCTGCGATTTCACAGATGAGAGCAGGTTCAACCTGTGCACATGTGATAGACATGAATAGGTATGGAGATGCGATGGAGAACGTTGTGCTGCCTGCAACATCATTCAACATGACCGGTTTGGTGGTGGGTCAGTGATAGTCTTGGGAGGCATTTCTCTGGAAGGACGCACAGACCTCTGCAGGTTAGACAATGGAACCGTGACTGCTATTAGGTATCACCATGAAATTCCTAGACCCATTGTCAGACCCTACGCTGGTGCAGTGGGTCCTGGGTTCCACCTGGTGCATGACAATGCCCAGCCTCATGTTGCGAGAGTATGCAGGCAGTTCCTAGAGGATGAAGGAATTGATACCATTGACTGGCCCCTGCGCTCGAGTGACCTAAATCCAATAGAACACCTCTTTACCCTTTATGGTCAAATAGCTGCTAAGAAACCACTGCTAAGGAAATGCAACAAGCAGAAGAGATTTGTTTGGGCCAAGAAGCACAAGGAATGGACATTAGCAGGGCCGGCCACTGGCATAAACATTCTATGCGGTTGTTTAGGGCCACAACCACTAGAGGGGGCCACATGATTAGTGTGTTATTGGATTTTTTGACCCCACAAGCCGCGTGCTCGGGCCCTAACCAGGTTAAAAGCAGGTTAAATATGTATGCAAATCCCTTAAATATGTTTGACAGCCAAGAGCAGTTTACAATAAATCCCCTTCACCTGACAGGGAAGGAGGTATGAGGTAAGTGGGACAGTAGAAGGGAAATGGGATATGCGGCCTTACTCCGTAAAAGGTCCTTAGCCAAATCCTCTCAAGTTGCGGTGCTCCTGCCGCAGAGACATGTCTCCTCGGTTAGGGAACTTGTCGTCATTCCTCAAGATTTCCTCCAGCAGCTTTGGAGTGGTAACGCACACTGACTTTAATGCGTCTTTGTATATGGGTCTATGGTGTCTCTGTTTCTCATAGATCTAATGGTGGGCAAAATGAATGTAAGATACATTAGAGAAAAACCTGTGTGTAGGAATCACGTAACACAGGAGGTAAGAAGAAATAACAACTTGAACTGCTGCTCCATAACATTCTGTAACATGTTAATTTTAATGTCAGTCTTATCAATCCATATACATTAAATATATATATACATTGGACATTTATAAAGCAAGTGAGAGTGTGACTAAATGCTGTCCACCTTGCAGAGAAGTGGTTCTGCAGAGAGTGCAAACAATCTGCAGAGAGTGCAAACTTTGTAAGAGTCAGCTGAGACTGTTGTAAGCAGCTGTTGTTAAGGCAACCAGACTGACATTTTCTATTATGCATCGCCTTTCAGTACTCGAGACACTCAAATTCCTCCAATTAACTGTTGGCATGTCAACCCAGCAACCATAATAAAATTATATCAGGGGTTTCTGGAAGGTATGCTCAATTTTTAGCTGCAGATCAAAACAAGCATGCATCACTGTGGCACAGACCTGCTGTGTCATTCAGACACTGTGACATACCTGTAGCTCATGTATACGGCTGAGGAAACCCTGAAAAGTCAGTCTGTACATCAGCTCCAAGAAACTGACACATGGGAGGTCCTCTACAGTCCGAGGCTTGTCCTGGAAGGTATAGAGGTGCCCAGGGGCAGAGGAGTCACTTCCCACCCTCCTGGAGTAGACCTGGGCCACAGCAATAGGACGCTGCAGCAGCCAGGAGCCATTCCTCCACATTACACTCTGGGACAACCATGCAGCCATGGCAAGGGCAGATAAGGAAATACACAGGGCTCCTGTTGCATCCAAGAGTGAAGCAGAGCAGGGAGAGGGCATGTCTCACAGAAACATTAACCATTTAAGCAACAGTAATGCGGCCAGTTAGAGTTCTAAATCTTATCCGTGGTCTTTTTCCTTCCCAAATGTATTGAGGGATGAATCTGTCCCATTCTAAAAAATCTTTATCCGTTACTTTTACTGGCAGAGTTTGGAATAAATACAGTAAACTTGGGAGAACATTCATTTTGATCACTTCTACCCTTAAAACTAAACTTAAGTTTCATCTTGTAATATCTGATTTTATTCTTGAAATGAATGGATCATAGTTTATAGATGTCAAGTCTTGAGGTAGGTTTTGAATCCCAGTTAAATTTGAAACGTTCTCTAGTAGCTTGATCCGGAACATATTTGAATGTGAGGACCTAGCAAATAATGCTATTTTCTGTTCATCCCCCTCTATGTCTATACCTTTATATCTTCATTTTGTTTTATCTATTGGCTCAGGGGTTTCAAATAGATCACAAAGAGGAGAGGGCTAATTGAGCAGCCTTGATGACATTCACGTTCTAGTATGAAAGAGTCTGAGAGATTTCCATTGATCTTGATCCAAATTTGAAGAATCTAACAATAAGAGTATCTTATTCTTATTATTTATGTCTGGTTGAGAATTAAGATTTTTGTAGTATATTTAAAAGCATTTCTGTATCTCTTCTGTCTTATATTTCATCGATTTAGTAAATGATTTTAGAAATATTATTAATTTCCATTTGTTTTTTTAACCTATAGGCCAGCAGCTTTGTAGATTTAGTTTTAAGTACATCAGCTTTTTTTGAATCTCCTGTGCCAGGATGTCATTTATCTCTGTTTTAACCCTTTTGATTTCTTGGTTTAATTTCTCATCCACTTTATTTTTGTGTTGTTTTTCTAGTTTCTTAAGCTCTGATTCTAGTCTATTAAGTCTATCCTGTTTTTTGCCTTTTCAAATACACTGATTGGGCTATTAATTTCCCTCTAATTTTGCACTTTGCACACATCCCACAGCACAGATGGAGACACCGCACTATTATCATTCTCCCTTACATATGTCTGAATTTCTTTGTCCTTTTAGAACATTATGTTCAGCCTCGACAGTGTTGCATTTGTTTCTCTTGGCATAGCTGAAGTCATATATACTGGACTATGGTCTGATTATCTTTTTGTTATATTATGTATTGCACATACATGTAATACATTTGGTATAAATGGCCAGTATTTGTCATGTGATTTGCCTTAAGTGTAATAATATTTTGACTGAAAGAAATTGGCAATAAGAAATGATCAGTATTAGTATCGTATCGGTGAAAATGCAAGAAATAGTATTGGTACTGAATCGAATCCTAAAAGTGTGGTATCGCCCATTCCTAATATATATCTATGTCTTTTTATATATATATCTATCTCACTATACCTATAGCAGTCAAAATCTCTCTGTCAAAACCTCTCTCTCAATTCAACTCCTACTTATATACTGCTCTGTCAAGTGGTCAATTAAATACTCAGGTGGAATCAGGATGAGAGACCAAGTGCTGTGTCCAATTAACCACTTAAATACGTGAACAACTGTTTGACATGTTTTTGGTTAGACTGTAAGCAGTTAAGGGACTTCATACATTTATTTTTGTTCTTTTCAAGAAACATGCTATGCGGCATGTTTATTCACTCTCTCAATGTGACTACATAAACAAATTCAACAGCTATGGCTCCAGATTCAAAATGTATCCCTCAAATATGCATTTTGGAATACTTGTTTCTAAATGGCAGGGTCTGTGTAAAATATCCAAGTGGTATTTATATGCAAGTTAATTTCTCTGCAGTTTATTAACACTATTGTAGAATACAGTCTCTAGTGGTAGCAGAGATTTCTTACATTCCTCAAAACAATAAATGTTTTCAGCAAGGCTATATATTGACAATAATTATTACACTTGCAGCAATGGATCTTTGTGTTAAAACTAAATCTCTGTACACAACCAAATATGAAATACCGTACGTCATTCGTATCTGCAAGTTACGCATAGGGTGACAGAGCCATGTGGTCACAAGTTGATCTGACTGTCCATCTCCTGGCTTGGAAAAACAGACACAGCAGACTGTATGTTGTATACGAAAAAGCTGAACAGTGCTTCAACACAACACATGCTTACTCAGTCAGGCTCCAAAGATAGTATTTGGTAAATGATTTTAGACATTTAATAGACATTCACAGGGAGAGCGTTTCCAACACCAACTATACCACTCATATTTATATGAAGTATTCTGAGACCCTGTCAGCAATTTGCACAGAGGGCTCATATGGTAACAGAGCCAGGTGTGGTTAAAAAGAGACGGCAGAATACTGTATATGGTATTTTATAATAAGGTCTCAAATGTGCCTGTGGTGAACTGCGTTAGATGTTATGTTCAAATCCGGTACAATGTGTTCTTACTTCTTTTTTTTTTCTATTCAAAGGAAATAAATGTGGTGTGGTGACACGTTTACTCAGGCAGGCTGAGATGTATATGAAGGTATATATTTGTATTAGAAATTTAGAGACTTTAGCAGGAACAGAGCCAGGTGTGGTCACAAGTTAACGTGGTTATGTTAAGAGTCTGTCTGCTGTATATGTTATTTTATTAGAAATCCTCAGTTTGTTCATAGTGAGCTGCAATAGCTCTTGTCTTTCATTTATTTTGTCACAATGATACGTGTTTGACTCCCGTGAACATCTTTTTATTTTTGTCATAAGGCCATTCAAAAGGCTGAATGTTTCTTCTGACACATGTTTATTGAAGCAGGCGCCATAGACACATTTAGAAAATGTTTTCAAGTGATTTCAAATGATTTTTTATTTATTAGACTTTAGCAGGAAGAGCTAACTTGCTGTCTTCCTGTTTACAGACACAAGTGAACAAGACAGAGTACATGATGCATTCACACAAATATGAGTGCAAGGGCGAGTCTAAGAAACTAAACAAAGAGCGGTCTGCAAGGACAGCTACGTCCCTTTTCCCTGTTTTTAGCATCTGTCATATTTGGCTGACGGTCGCCAGTTAACATTGCCACAAGTTAAAACCTCTGTCTCCCAATGTCTGTAACTTTTACAATGTCTTTGTCACTTTCCAAGATGTACCGTGGGTCAGGATCTCTCTCATAACATAATCTTACACCATATGAGATTAAAAAAAAAGAGAGGGACGATGATGGTGGAGATATTTTTTGAATCATCTATCTATGTATGTATAAGTTAACAAGCTACCAACAACATTGTGTAAAGTAAAATTGTGACATACTAGCTCAAGTAATAAAGGTCTTAAAATGAGATCTTGATATAGGGATTCAGGTCAGGTATATTAAAGCCATATGAAGATATACTTCATTGATCCCACACAGCAATTCACAGTACACAAGGTGGATAAGAAATAAATAAAATGAAATAAATAATAAAAGAATAAAAGAAAAGTCATCTGGAGAAAAAAAAGTACTGACCGATCTATATTTGTTTGACACATCAGGGGTTTCTGTCAGTCTGTAGAGCCAGTCAAAGATCACACACACATCACTTATGGACAGAAACACCTGCTGCATGTGTCTCACCTCCATCACGCCAATGCGCGTGCTTCGGTAGTCATGGAGACAGAAAGGGGCGGGGCCAATGTGTGTCCAGAACCGCGAAGCAGCTCTGGAACTGCTCATTCGAGCCTGGACTGGACACGGATTAGGCTGCTGAGAAAGGTCTCTGTCGGAAAAGTGGACTGGACTGGACTGGAAAAGGTCTCCTGCAGACGAAACTGTTGGATTGTGAGCTGAATAAAAACCCAGAGAGAGAGAGGGACCTGCTGGAAAGTTTCTTCAAACACAGCCCCTGTTTCGGAGCCCCTGCTGAGCAGAGTCAGGCGGTGGATCTTAAATTTTACAAGTAAGACTTTTAATGTTGTGCCAAATGTATTTAAAGATATTTCCAAAACCATTAAATGAGTTTCAGGACAAAGTAATATTTAATTCATGTAAATTGTTGAATATAACGCTAAAAAAATCACCAGAAACAGTTTTTGGTGACACTCGACGTTTTCTCGGTGTAAAACGATTATTAGATGGTAAAAATTGACTGAATATCCCGGGACTTGTGAAAAATGTGTCAACAATTGAGTAGTAACTTAAAAGTACTTATCATTTTATTGGAGGACATCATTTTTTTTTTGCAAAGTTATGGATGAAATGTTATGGAAAAAGATGGCGACCGTTCCATATTTTGAATCAGAGCTAAGAATCTCAGATTTCTCTGTCACCGTGGAGATGGGACGTTAGTTTAAAATGTATCCATTTGAATTTCAGTTGATTTATTTAATGGGACCATTACATTTGATGTACTGCACCAGAGTTAGCTTCCAGCTACTTTTCATTTGCAGTCCCTTCTGCAGACACAGTTAAAACATATTACAGCACAATAACAAACAGTACAAAGCAAAAAACACACAGGACACATAATACAGTGCCACCAGGATTTCGCAGGCCTTTATTGAAATAGTTGCCTGATGTTGCATGAGTTTTTCAAAAAAATTGCGGTGTAAGTTGCGGTGCTTTTTACATTTTTGTTGCGGGAGGAAGTGAAAGTTGCTATAAGTTGCGATTCGACAGTCGCGCTGGGGGCGAGGGGGCCCTCGTCCCCGGTGCGAGCACTAAGGTCCCACGGCCCCGGAAGTGGCCGAGGTCCCGTGCGGGAGGGCGCGGGCCCCGAAGCCTTTCCAAGCCGACCCAGAGCTGACGCGGCGCACCGCCGCGGAGGAAATGGGAGAGGTCCCACGAGGGGATCCTCCCGCACCGTGCGGCCGCCCGAAAAATCGCGGTGATTGGTTAAAAGTGCAACACTGCCCTGAATTCCTGGGATTTTGAAGGTGCGTTGAAGTTGCAAATCGCAACATCGAGAATTCCTGGAGGGTTGGATAATAACAAAGATACAAGTTTACAACAATAGCACATAACTACACCCACAATGTCCAGTGGGGGCTTACAGAAGCTGAGTATCCTTTAGCAGACTTTGTAATTTGGTTTTTTTAAATGTAATGAGGAGGAAGCAAGCTCTTTAGAGCATCCAGTAGGTTTATTTCCACTGATTTTTGGGCTTTTCACAGAGAAGGCCTGATTGCCAAAGGCAGAGCGCGAAATGGTATGGTAAACAATTGTACAGAGGATATCTAATTGAGAAATATCTAAAATTCTCAAAGCTCAGGTAAATTGTATTTTTCCAGTACCCTACAGTCATGGAATGCATTGCCTTTTTGTAAAGTTTTTTAGAGTTTGTTTTTGGTGTATGGATTTAAGAGGGTCCCATGGTTTGTGTCTCCAGCCGGCCCCCAGCATGTAACATAAGACAATGGGAAAGAATCATAGCATGCAAAATGTCTTGGCTGCGTCCAAAGAGAGACAGTTTGCTGTCCTAAATTGGCCTATTGTACTTTAGGGTGGCAACTGTTTTTTAACATTCTTACAGTATCTTAAAGTTCAAATTTGGATCCAGGTGACACACTGGTGTCTGCAGTAAAGATGTCTAGTGTTCAAGTATAAGAACTACTATTTGTATAGCCCGAGCAGTATAGATGTTGACTGTACCACACACCCACACACCACAAGTAACACTGACAGTAGACATATTTACTGCAGACACACAGACAGTAAGTCTGCAGTAAATGTCCTACGGTAAGTAATACTGTTCATATTCCGATCAGTAAAGATATTTACTGTGCGCACACACACACAGTAGACGAGCAGTAGACATATTACTACAGACAACAGACGTATGTTCTGCAGTAAAGATGTCTACTGTTTCATTGTATTGTTGTTCTGTCCCGAGCATACAGATTTTACTGTACAAGGACACAAGTATACTGAGCAGTAGACATATTACTGCGACAACAGACAGTATGTCGCACTAAAGATGTCTACTGTTCAGTGTATTGTTTGCATGTCCCGAGCAGTAAGATATGTACTGTACACACAACACAGTATACTGAGCATAGACATTTTACTGCAGACACACAGACAGTATGTTGCGAGTAAAAGATACCTCCTGTGCAGGATACTATTTTGTATATCCCGACAGTAGGGATATTTACGTACACACACACAGTATACTGGCAGTAGACATATTTACTGCAGATACACAGACATATGTTCTGCAGTAAAAATGTCTCTGTTTAGTATATGACTACTATGTCATATCCCGAGCAGTATACGATTATTTAACTGTACCCACACCACAACACACTACCATACCACGACGTAGACTTATTTAACTGCAGACACACAGACAGTAGATCTGCACGTAAAGGATGTCAACTGTATAGTATCTGTTTGATTGTCCGATCAGTCAGATTTTACTGTGCGCACACCCCACACACATATTGAGCAGTAGGACATTATTATACAGCGAACACACGACAGTGATGTCGCCGCAGTAAAGATGTCTCTTTCGACTTTGCGTATGTTTGTTGTCCCGAGCGTTCAGAGATTTACTGTACACAGACACAGGACTCATCTGAGCCGTTAACATATTTACTGCAGGAACACAGACCAATATGCTCAGTAAAGATGTCTACTGTTCATGTATACTGTTGCGATATTCCACGTTACAGATATTTACTGTGCACACACACACACCACACCACCAACACAGTAATACTAGCAGTAGACTAGTTATGCAGACACCCGACAGTATGCCTGCAGTAAAGATGACTCACGTTCAGTGTACTGTTTGTGTGTCCCGAGAGTAGATATTGTACGTACCCACACCACACACAACCAGCGATATTACTGAGCAGTGACATATTTACTGCGCACAACGACGTAGTCTCGCAGTAGTAAAGATGTTCACTGTTTAGTTCTGTCTTGATATCCCGAGCAGTAAGTAGAGTTTTACTTACCACACACACACAGTACTGATGCAGTAGACATATTAGACTGCAGGGACACACAGCGACAGTAAATGTCTGCAGTAATAGTTGTTACTGCTTCAGTATATAGGTTGTCTATATCCGAAAGTACAGATTCGTTACTGTACACCACAACCACACCGTATACTGAGCAGTATACATATTATACTGCAGCACCACAGACAGTATGTACGGCAGTAAAGATTTTCCTTTCGGATGACTAGTTTGTATATCCCGAGCCATAAGAATATTACTAGTACAACCACCACCAGGCCACACAACGCAACTACAGTAGAACATTTATTTAGCGCAAGACACACAGACAGTATAGTCTGCAGTTAAAGATGTCTACTGTTTCAGTATCACGTGTGTCTATAATCCCGATGCAGTACAGATATTTACTTGCTACACACCAACACACACCACACACAAACACACACACACTTCCACACAAAGTATACTGAGGCAGAGACACATGATTATCTTGGAGACCACCACAGCTATGCTCGCAGTAAAAGATGTTATGTTTAGTATATGTTTGTGTGTCCCAGCAGTTACTAGACTATTTATGTACACACACACCACACACCCCGCTAATACTGAGCAGTAGCCAAATTTACTGCAGCACACACAGACAGTAGTTCTGCAGTAAAGATGTTACGTTAGTATCACGTATTGATATCCCGAGCAGTATCAGCATATTTAACTGTACCACACCCAACACACAGTATACTGACAGTAACTATTTACTGCAGACACAACAGACAGTATTATCTGCGTAAAGGATGTCTGTTAGTGTACTATTTGTAATATCCCGAAGCATATAGATATTTACTGTACACCAACACACAGTTACTGAGCAGTAGACATATTACTGCAGACACAAGACAGATATTCTGCAGTAAAGATGTTCATCCTGGTTCGTGTATACTTTTGTAATCCCGAGGCAGTAGTATAGATATTTTACTGTACTACACCACACACCAAACCAAACACAAACCCAGTAATGACTCGATAGGACATGATTCTGGCAGACACAGGGACCAGTATGTCGCTGCAGTAAAGATGTCTGTGTTTCAGTATATGTTTTATATTCCCGAGCAGTACAGCATTTTAACTGTACTACACCACCACACACACACCACACACAACACACCACCAACACACCGTTACTAGCAGTGACTATTGTTACGGACACCCAGACAGTATGTCTGCAGTAAAGTGCTACTGGTTAGTATACTGTTTGTTTCCCGAGCAGTATAGGATATTTAATGTACCCCACCCACACAGTATACTGCCAGACGTGACATTATTTACGCGACACACGACAGTATTTGCAGAAAAGATGTCTGCTGTCAGTAACATTTGTATAGCCGAGCAGTACAGATTTATACTGGACAACACAAGTATACTGAGCAGTAGACATATTTTACTGCAGACACACAACAGATAATCTGCGTAAGATGTCGGCTGTTCAGTGTACTATTTTGTATTCCCCGAGCAGTATAGATAGTTACTGTAACACACACACAGTATACTGAGGCAGTGACATATTTTGTTACTGCACACACAGAACAGTATGTCCAGTAAAGATGTCACTGTTGAGTTACCGTTTGGAAAATATCCCGGGCAAGTAAATAGAAGATGTACTGGACATACACACACCACACACCACACAAACACAACACACACTATCTGCGAAGTAGACATATTGTACTGCAGACACAGCAGACATATGTTCGCAGTAGATGTCTGCTGTTACATATATGTTTGTTATATGCCGATCATTACAGATATTTAACTGCGCGCGCACACACACACACAGTAACTGAGCAGTAGACATATTTACTGCAGACAACCGACGTAATGTCTGCAGTAAAGATGTCTACTGTTTCGGTATACTATTTGTAGATCCAAGAATTTATAATATTTACTGTACAACACACACAGAACACACACAGCAGACTGAGTGCAGTAGACATATTTACTGCAGACATACTGTCTGTGTGTCTGCATTAAGTGTCTACTGTTCAGTATACGGTTCCGTATAGTCCGATCAGTAAAGATATTTACGGTCACACCCACAACACACACACACCACACACACACACAAACAGTATCTGAGCAGTAGACATATTTACGCGCCACAAGAACAGTATGCCTGGCAGTAGATGTATACTGTTCATGTAGTGTTTGTATGCCCGAGCAGTACAGATATTTACTGTACACACAGACAGTAGACTGAGCGTAGACATGTTGCTGAGACCACAGACAGTATGTCTGAGTAAGATGTCCTACTGTTCAGTAATACTAGTTTTGAGATATCCCGAGCAGTACAGATATTTAATGTAACACACACAGTATACTGAGCAGTAGACATATTTCCTTAATGCAGACACACAGACAGTATGTCTGCCAGTAAAGATGTCTCCATGTTTCATATAAACTATTTGTATATCCCGGCAGTCATGGATATTTACGGACACACACACAGTATACTGAGCAATCGACATATTTTACTGCAGATACACAGAAAGTAGGTTGCAGTAAAATGTCCTAACTGTTTAGTATATGGTCTATTATCCGAGCAGTACAGATTATTGTACTGTACACACACACAGTAATACGAGCAGTAAACATATTTTAAGGCAGACAACACAGCCGTATATCGCAGTAAGAGTCGGCTGTTCAGTGGAATATTTGTATATCCCGAGCAGTATAGATTTTACTGACACACAACAGGATCGGAGCAGTAGACAGATGTTAAACTGCAGGACACACAGACAGTAAGGTCGGCAGTAAGGGTCTAACGGGTGAGTATACTGTTTTGGTATTATCCCGGGCAGTAAATATTTACTGTACATACACACACACAAACACCACACCACACACACCACCACACACACAAACAGTAATCCTGCGAAGTAAGACAATTTTACTGCAGACACCAGACAAGTATGGTCTGCAGTAAAGATGTCTTACTTTGTTCAGTATACTGTTTTGTATAATCCCGAGGCAGTACAGAGTATTTTACCTGTACACACACACACACACACACACACACACACACCAACACACACCACAGTAATACTGAGCAGTAGACTATTTACTGCAGACACACCAGACAGTATGTCTGCAGTAAAGATGTCTATGTTTAGTAGACTGTGTGGAATATCCCGAGCGTATAGCATTTAAGTTCCACCCACACACACACCCGTCTACTGAAGCAGTAGACAGATTTACTGCCGACACAGACCGTATTTCGGTGCAGTAAAGATGTCGGCGTGTGTTAAGTAATACTATTGTGTCTCTCCGAGCAGTAAGCTCTTGTACTGGTACACACAACACAGTAATACTGAGCAGTAGACAGATTTACGGCGACACACAGACATCTATCAGCACTAACGCAGGCTGCTGTTCAGTGTACTATTGTAGATCCGAGCAGTATAGAGATTTACTGTAACACCACACAGTATACTGAGCGTAGACCTATATTACTATTACGTGCAGACACACAGACAGTATTGTCTGCAAGTAAAGATGTCTACTGTTGAGTATACCGGTGTGGTAATAATCCCGGCAGTATAGATATTTACTGTACATACACACACACACACACACACACACACACACAGTAAATACGGCGAAGTAGACTATTGACTGCAGAACACAGACATGTCTGCGTAAAGATTCTCTGTTGCAGTATACTGTGTATATGCCGATTCAGTACAGATATTTTAACTGCGCGCTCAAACAACACAGTAATACTGAGCAGTTAATATTTACTGCAAGACACACAGACAGTATGTCTGCAAGAAAGATTGTCTACTGTGCGGTATACTATTTGGGTATATCCCAGCAGTAGAGAGATTACTGTACACACACACAGACACACACACAGCATAACTGAGCATAGACAGATTTACTGCAGACATACTGTCTGTGGGTCTGCAGTAAAAGATGTCCTACTGTTCAGTATACTTTCCCGTATATGCCGATCAGTACAGATTTTACTGTGCACACAACAACACACACACACAGCACAACACACACAGTAAATTTCAAAAAACATACAAAGAGCAAACAACACTAGAAAAAAAAACTAAAAAAAAAAAAAAAATAAAAACAGAGAAAAAAAACAAAAAAAAGAAACACACAAAAAAATACAACAAAACAAAGCACAAAACACAACGAAAAAAAGAAGAAAATCAAACAAAAAAAAACAACACCAAACAACAAACACCTAAAAACAAACAATAAAAACCAAACAAACAAAAAAAACCACAACAATACAAAACACCCAACGCACAAACACAAACGCCAACCACAACTAATCAGCCAAACAAACCTTGCCAAACCATACGCCACGCCACTGAAACCCACAACGCCCATACTACACCAATATAAAACGCACCTCGCAACACTCACCGATTAACAATCAGACCATCCCCCCCCTCCCACACAATCAGTCTTTTTTTGCCACCATCCCCACCCCCCCTCACAACAAGCCACCAGCCACCCCCACCACCACCCACACACCACCAAACAGCCGACCAAATCCCACACCCACCAACACAAACCCCCACCCACGCCTCAACACCCCCCAGTACACACCACAGAACCCGACCGCACCTGTACAGACAGCCCAAAGCACTCCCACACACCCACATCGCCACACATCCAATTCACGAACCACCCCCCCCAGCCACCAACAGATCGCCCCCCCCCTCCCCCTTCCGCTGCCCCCCACCCCCCCCCCTCGACCCACCCCCCACCCCAACGACCACCAACTAATACCTACCACGAGCCAAAACCCCATCCACTCACTTCCCCCCCCTCCACCCCCCCCACCACCACCCACCAAAGCCCCCCCTCCCCCCTCAACACGCAATAACCCCCAACAACCCCCTACCCTACCCACGCCGGACCATCCCCCAACCCCCCCCCAAATGCCCCAACCTACCATCGCACACCCACCCCTTACCCAACAGAACACACACAACCCTCCTCCAACCCCAACCCCCCCCCAACAATCCACACGCCACCCCCTAGCACCGTAAACCCAATCCCCACCCTCACCGACCCCCCCCCCCCCACACCCTCCCGTTCACCCCCCGCCAAAATCCATTACCTCACCCCCCAAGCCCCACCCTCCCCGCCCCCAACCCACCCACCCTTAACCCCCCCAACGGCCCTGCCCCCCCCCCCCAACCACCCCCCCACCACCAAAACACCCCAACCGCGACTCATACCCCCAAACCCCATCCCCCCCCCCAGTCCTCCACCCCCCCCCCCCCACCCCCGAGTCCCCCCCGCCCACCCATTCCACCATCCCCCACCCCACCATACCCCACTCCCAACCCACGCCCCGCCAACACCCCTCCCCCCCCCACCCCCCCCCCCCACATCCCCCCCAATACACCCCCGCTCACCCCTCACTCCTCCCTTCACCCACCCCCCCCACCTCCCCCCGCCCCCATCCCACCACCGCTTTCGCCCGTACCCCCCCTCCCCCCCCACCCAAACCCCCCCCAACATCCCACCACCTAACCAACCACCCTTACACCCTCCCCCTACACGCCCCCCCGCCCACCACACCCCCCCCACACCCCCCCACTCCCCTAATACCCCCATACTACACTTAACCGCCCCCCCCTTCCCCGCGTCCCTACAACCACACCACAACGCCCACCCACCCCCCCTCCCCCTCACCACCCCACCCTACCCACCACACCCCCCTCCCCCCCACCCACCCCCACCCACCCCCATCCCCCCCACCCTCCCGCCCCCCCCCCCCCCCCCCACCTACCTCACCCCACCAACCCCCCCCCGCACCCCACCCACACCCTCCCTTCCTCACTCCCACTCCCCCCCGCCCCCCAACCCCGCTTCGACACACAACACCACCCCCCCCGACCCATATACACCCTCACCCGGCACCCCCCCCCCACCACCCACCCCACCCCCACCCCACCCCCACCCACGACCACTCACCCCCCCCCACCTAGCCCGCCCCCCCCCACTCTCCCCCCCCCCCTCAATGCCCCAATCTGTCCCCCCCCCCCTAAACCCCACCACCACCCCTACCTCCACACCCCCCCCCACCCACACCTCCCCCCCCCCCGCCCACCAATAAACTCCCCCCCCCCTACCACAACATCAACCCCACCACCCCCTCCCCCCAGCCACCCTCACACTCCACCACACCACTACCCCCCGCTGCAGCCCTACCCCACCCCCCCCCCCCAAAACCCCCCCCACCCAAACCCCCTCTCCACAAACACCACTACCCCGTTCCACCCCCGCCCCCTCCTCCACCCCCCCCAACACCCCTCCCGCTCGCCTCCCAACCCGCCTTACCTCACCCAAGTACCAAAACTTCCACCACGCAACCCCTCCTCCCCTAACCTCCACCCGCACCCTACTCTCCTCTTCGCCACCACCAATTCACCACTCTCCGCTACCAACACATACCCGCCCCCACACCAACCGATCGACCAATTTACTTCCCCTCTACGCCCCCCCAGACATTACACCCTATCTGACCCGCACAAACTCCATAATTCATAATTCCTTTATCCTTCCCCCTCCCCCCCCCCCTCCCCCACCACCTCCCACCCCCCGCCCCCCCCCCATTCACCCCTCATGTCTCTACTCCATCCCACATCTCCTAGCGTCCAACACCCATCCTCGCCCCCCCCACATTCCCCACACCTCACCCCCCCCACCCCCAACAATTCCCCCCTCCAACCCCCCCACCTCCCCCCCTACACAACTCCCACTACCCCTCCCTACACTCACCCCAGCTACTACCCCCCCACCCCCCAACCCCCCCATACCCCCCCTAACACTCACCGATTTACCCGCCACCCACACCTCACCTTCACAATCGACCCCCCATTCGCAGGCTCCCCCCTCCCCCCTCCCCCCAGCCATCAAAAAACCAACTCAATCCCCTCTCGAATAACACTCCCCCCAACCCCCCCAACCCCGCCCCCCCCGCCACCCCCCCCAGTCCCAACTCCAGATCACCCCCACACTCCCTACTCCCAAGCCGCCACACCCCACAAGCTTGCGCTCTACCCAGCCTCACTCCATTCCACAGACCGCCCCTTCCCCCCCCCCCCACTACTACCCCTCGCCGACCTCCCCCCACCAACCCCCCCCACCCCCCAATCCCCTCCCCATCACCCCCCACCCCCCCCACCCCCCCCCCAGAAAGTCCAGACACCGCCACCCCACCCCTCCCAACCGCTCCCCCCCAACACCCCCCCCCCCCCCGCCACCCCCACTACCCCCCCCCCCCCCAACACACCACACCTCCCACACCAACCCCATCCCACAGACGCACTCAAACCCTCCCCCCAACCCCCCTTCACCCAACCACCCCGAACGCTAAAACCGAACGCCCCAACACCCCCCCCAACCCCCCCGCCACCATTACACTCGACGCTAACCCCTCCACACAACCCTCCCTAACCGAAACGAGCCCCCCATTCACCACTCCCACACCCGCAACACAAACCCCGCCACCTCACTACCCCCTCACCCCCCCACACTAAAAAAACCCATCACATCACAACCCCCCCCCAAACGCCCCACATCCCCCACCAAATCGAAAAAACAACCCAGTACAGCCGATCACCACTCCAGCACCCTTACTCACAGGCCTATCACCCCCCCCAAACACCTCCGCGCCCACTTAATAATAGAAATATACTCTATATTTAATATAACCATAAATCTTAGTACCCACACACGTCCCACCCCTGCTACCCCTCACACTCTCATCCTAAAAGCCCACCACGGCGAGTCCAAAACACCAACCAGCCACCTCCCCACCCGAACACCACCCCTAACCCCCCCCCATCCATGTACCCGACCTCCTTTCACGACCCCCCCCCCTGCAATCCGCCCCCTCTCCACCCCCCCCACCCCCCCCATCTAACAACCCACCCGCCCCCACCACACACACCACCAACCCAACTTCCCCCCATTTACAACACCACCTACCACCCCCACCATCCCCCCACCACCCCACCCACCCTCCCCAACACCCCCCCCCTCCCACGACGCCCCAGAATACCGCCCCCCACCCCCCAACTCCCCACCTCACATCCCCATCCCCGCACTACCCACCCAAACCTCCCAACCCCGCCCAATACATTTTTTGAGCAACCGCATGCCACCCTCCCGCCCACCCTCACCCTCTCTCGCCTCCTCACCTTTCATTACCCTCTTTACTTCATACCCACATACATTCGGCCTGCATATAACATCTTAACTGTTCAGTGTATTGGTTGTTCTGTCCGAGCAGTAACATATATGTACTGTAAGCACCAGACAGTATACTTGAGCATTAGACATTTTTCTGCAGACACACAGACAGATGTTCTGCTCAGTAAAGATGATCTACTGTGTCAATCTAGTTGTATATCCGAGCAGTACAGATCATTACTGTAACACACAAACACGACACAACACCCACACACACCCAACACACACAGTATACACTGAGCCGTAGACATATTGTACATGCAGACAATGCAGCAGTCCAGAAAGTGTCTACTGTTCAGTGATTTTCGTATGTTCCGAGCATAAGATATTTACGGTACACACACACATATACTGACAGACAAACGCAACACACAGAAATTGTCTGCAGTAAAGATGTCTACTGTTTAGTATATCTAGTTGTATATCCGAGCAATACTAGATATTTCTGTACACACCACACAGTATATGAGCAGTAGTCACATATTTACTGCCGACACACAGACAGTATGCTGCAGAAAAGATGTCTACTGTTCAGTATACTGTTTGTATATCCGACAGTACAGAATTTATACTGCACCCACACAAACACCGTATCTGAGCAGTAGACATATTTACTGCAGACACACAGACAGTATGTCTGCAGTAAAAGATGTCTATTGTTCAGTAACTATTTGTATATTCCGAGCATAACGATATTTACTGTACACACACACCACACACACCACACCACACACACAGTACACTGAGCGTAGACATTATTTTAAACAGACAAGTATGTCTCAGTAAAGTGTCTACTTGTTCAGTATATTGTTTGTATGTCCGAGCAGTACAGTATTTACTGTACACACACCACAGTATACTGAGCAGTAAGACATGCAGTACAAGATGTCTACTGTTCAGTTACTGGTCGGAATATCCCGAGAGTACAGATATTTACTGTACACACACACACACACACAGTATACTGAGCAAGTAACATATTTACTGCAGAACACAGACAGTATGTCTGCGTAAAGATGTCTACTGTTGTGTATACTGTTTGTAATCCCACCCGAGCAGTATAGATATTTACTGTACACACAACACAACACACCGAACCACACAACACAGTATACTGAAGCAGTAGACATATTTACTGCAGACACACAGACAGTATGTCTGCAGTAAAGATGGGTCCTACTGTTCAGTATACTGTTTGTATTTCCAGAGTCAGTACAGATAGTTACTGCTATATACACCGCACACACACCACCCACCCCAGTATACTGAGCAGTAGACATATTTATCGCTGCAAGATACGCAGGACAGTATGGTCGCAGAAAAGATGTCTCTATGTTCACTGTAACTTGTTTGTATTCCCGAGAGTCAGATATTTACTGTACCACACACACAGTATACTGAGCAGTAGACCTATTTACTGCAGACAACACAGACAGTATGTCTGCAGTAAAAGATGTCTGTGTTCAGTGTACTATTTGTATATCCATGAGCTATAAGATATTTACTTGACACACACACACGTATACTGAGCAGTAGACTATTTACTGCAGACACACAGACAGTAGTCTGCAGTAAAGATGTCTACTGTTCAGTATACTGTTTGTATATCCCGAGCAGTATACGATATTTTACTGTACATCACACACAGACACACACACAGCAGATACTGAGCAGTAGACATATTTACTGCAGACACACAGAACAGTATGTCTGCAGTAAAGATGTCTACTGTTCAGTATACTGTTGTCGTATACCGATCAGTACAGATATTTACTGTCCCACACACACACACACAAACGTAGACTGAGCAAGTAGACTATTTACTGCAGGACACACAGACAGTATGTCTGCAGTTAAAGATGTCTACTGTTCAGTAACTATTTGTATATCCCGAGACATATAGATATTACTGTACACACACACACACACAACATATAACTGAGCAGTAGACATATTTACTGCAGACACACAGACAGTTATGTTGCAGTAAAGATGTCTACTGTTCAGTATACTGTTTGTATATTCCGATCAGTACAGATATTTACTGTCCACACACACAACACAGAAAGTATACTGACAGTAGACATATTACTGCAGACACACAGACAGTATGTTCTGCAGTAAAGGTCTACTGTTTGGTAATATGTTTGTATATCCCGAGCAGTATAGATTATTACTGTACAACACACACCCACACCCCCAACAAATTAACTGCGAAGTAGACATATTTACTGCAGACACACAGACAGTAGGTCTGCAGTAAAGATTGTCTACTGTTCAGTATACTGTTTGTTATATCCGACAGTACAGATATTTACTGTAGCACACACACACACACACACACAACACACGTATACTGAGCAGTAGACATATTACTGCAGACACACAGACAGTATGTCTGCAGTAAAGATGTGCTACCGTTTATTGTTTGTATGTCCGAGCAGTAAGATATTTACTGTACACAGCACACACACGTATACTGAGCAGTAGACATATATTTACTGCAGACACACAGAAGTATTCTGCAGTAAAGATGTCTACTGTTGTCATATACTTATGTTATCTCGAGCAGACAGATATTTACGTACACACACACACGTATACTGAGCAGTAGACTATTTACTGCAGACACACGACAGTATGTCTGCAGTAAGATGTCTGCTGTTCAGTTATATTTGTATGATCCGGCAGTACAGATATTTACTGTACACACACACACAGTAATACTGAGCCGTAGACATATTTACTGCAGACACAACAGACAGTATGTCTGCAGTTAAGATGTCTACGTTGAGTATACTATTTTGTATATCCGAGCCAGTATGATATTTACTGTACACACACACACCCACACACACAACACACACACACACAGTATACTGAGCGAAGTAGACTATTGTACTGCAGACACACAGACAAGTAGTCGCAGTAAAGATGTCTGCTGTTCAGTATACTGTTTGTATATGCCGATCAGTACAGATATTACTGCGCGCTCACCACACACCACACAGTATACTGAGCATAGACATATTACTAGCAGACACACGACCAGTATGTCTGCATAAAGATGCTACTGTTTGCGGTATACTATTGTATATCCCAGGCAGTAACTAGATATTTACTGTACACACACACAGGACACACACACACAGCATACGAGCAGTAGACAATTTTATACGCAGACACACGGCTATGTCTGCAGTAAAGATGTTCTACTGTTCCATATACGTTGTCGTATATTCCGAGCAGTACAGATATTTACGGTGCACACACACACACACACACACACATATCTGAGCAGTAGACATATTTACTGCAGACACGACAGTATGTCTGCAGTAAAGATGTCTATATTTCGTGTAATTGTTTGTATGTCCACGAGCAGTACAGATATACTGTACACACACACAAGACCAGTACTACTGTAGCAGTAGACATATTTTGGCTGCAGACACATCAGACAGTAATGTCTGCAGTAAAGATGTCTACTGTTCATATACTGTTTGTAGATCCGACAGTACAATATTTATACTGTACACACACACAACAACCCAAAAGTATACTGAGCAGAGAAATATGAACAGACACACAGACATATTCTGCAGTAAAGATGTCTACTGTTCATGTATTGTTGTATATTTTCCGACAGTCCAGATATTTACTGTGCACACACACACACACACACACACAAACACCAATACTGAGCAGTAGTCATATTTACTGCAGACACCAGACAGTATGTCGCAGTAAAGATGTCTACTGTTCATATACTGTTTGTATTCCCGAGCAGTACAGATATTACTGTACACACACACACACACACACACACACACACACGTATACTGAGCAGTAGACATATTTACTGCAAGACAACACAGACATATGTCTGCCGTAAAGATGTCTACTGTTTAGTATACTGTTTGTATATTTCGATCAGTTAGATATTTAAGTAACACACACACACAGCAGTATACTGAGCAGTAGACATATTTGTGCAGACTACACCGACAGTATGTCTGCAGTAAAGATTCTACTGTTTGGTATACTGTTTGTATATCCCGGAGTATAGATATTTACTGTACTACACACACACCACACACACACACACACACACAAGATACTGCGAAGTGAGACATATTACTGCAGACACACAGACAGTATGTCTGCAGTAAAGTATGTCTACTTGTTCATATACTGTTTGTATATCCCGAGTACAGATATTTACTGTATACACACACACACACACACACACCACACACAGTCTACTGAGCATAGACATATTTACTGCAGACACCAGACAGTAGTCTGCATTAAAGATGTCACTGTTTATTATACTGTTTGTATACCGAGCAGTAATAGATATTTAATGTACACCACACACACCAACAGTATACTGAGCAGTAGGACATATTTCGCAGACCACAGACAGTATTTCTGCAGTAAAGATGTCTGCTGTTCAGTATACTATTTGTATATCCCGAGCAGTACAGATATTTACTGTACACACACACAGTATACTGAGCAGTAGGACATATTACTGGCAGACACACAGACCGTATATCTGCAAGTAAGATGCTGCTGTTCAGTGTACTATTGTATATCCCGAGCAGTATAGATTTTACTGTACACACACACAGATACTGAGCAGTAGACATATTACTGCAGACACAGACAGTATGTCTGCAGTAAAGATGTCTACTGTTGAGTATACTGTTTGTATATCCCGGGCAGTATAGATATTTACTGTACATACACACACACACACACAAACACACACACAACACCAGTATAGCTGCGAGTAGACATATTTACTGCAGACACACAGACAGTATGTCTGCAGTAAAGATGTCTGCTGTTCAGTATACTGTTTGTATATGCCGATCAGTACAGATATTTTACTGCGCGCCCCACACACACACAGTCAACTGAGCAGTAGCACATATTTACTGCAGACAACAGACAGTAGGTCTGCAGTAAAGATGTCTACTGTTCGGTATACTATTTGTATATCCCGAGCAGTATAGATATTTACTGTACACACACACAGACACACACACAGCATACTGAGCAGTAGACATATTTACTGCAGACATACTGTCTGTGTGTCTGCAGTAAAGATGTCTACTGTTCAGTATACTGTTCGTATATTCCGATCAGTACAGATATTTACTGTGCACACACACACACACACACACCACCACACACCACGTAGAGAGCAGTAGACATATTTACTGCAGACACACAGAAGTATGCCTG